>NC_133647.1:154357050-154657050 GCF_009905375.1 Apium graveolens | reverse complement strand
GAGGTGTTCAAGAAACTTCACATCAATATACCTTTCGCTGAGGCTCTGGAACAAATGCCTAGTTATGCGAAGTTTATGAAGACTATTCTTTCAAGGAAGGTGAAACTGGATGACCTTGAAACCGTTGCTCTCACGGAAGAATGCAGCGCGGTTCTGCAACAAAAGTTACCACCAAAACTGAAAGATCCAGGAAGCTTCACCATTCCTTGCACCATTGGCAATCTAACTTTTGACAAGTGCCTTTGTGATTTGGGAGCAAGCATTAATCTGATGCCGTTGTCGATCTTTAAAAAGCTGGACCTACCTGATCCAAAACCCACATACATGTCGCTACAATTGGCGGACCGTTCCATTACTTACCCAAGGGGCATAGTTGAGGATGTGCTCGTCAAGGTGGATAAGCTCTTCTTTCCTGCTGATTTTGTTATTCTGGATTTTGAGGAAGATAAAAAGATTCCCATAATCTTGGGGAGGCCTTTCTTGGCAACTGGCCGTACCTTGATAGATGTGCAAAAAGGAGAACTTACTATGCGGGTTCAAGATCAGGATGTGACCTTCAACGTATTCAAGGCAATGAAATTCCCTACAGAAGATGAGGAGTGCTTAAAAGTGGATGTGATTGATTCTGCGGTTACTTCGGAACTCGATCACATGCTAATGTCTGATGCATTGGAAAAGGCCTTAGTGGGGGAATTTGACAGTGATGATGAAGATAGCAACGAGCAATTACAATATCTGAACGCTTCTCCCTGGAAGCGAAAGCTAGATATACCATTTGAATCTCTTGGTACTTCTGACCTCAAGAACGCTGAAGGGAAGCTCAAACCATCAATAGAGGAAGCGCCTACCTTAGAGCTCAAACCATTACCTGAACACTTGAGGTATGCCTTTTTAGGTGATTCATCTACGTTACCTGTTATTATTTCAGCTGACCTTTCAGGTAGTGAGGAAGACAAGCTCTTAAGGATTTTGAGAGAATTCAAATCGGCTATAGGATGGACTATAGCAGACATCAAGGGGATAAGTCCCTCATATTGTATGCATAAAATTATGTTAGAGGAAGGTAGTAAGCCAACTGTGGAACAGTAGTGAAGACTGAACCCAATCATGAAGGAGGTGGTGAAGAAAGAAATTCTGAAATGGCTAGATGCAGGCATCATTTATCCTATTTCTGACATCTCATGGGTGAGCCCTGTACAATGTGTTCCTAAGAAGGGAGGTATCACTGTGGTCGCAAATGAAAAGAATGAGCTCATCCCTACTCGAACAGTTACAGGATGGAGAGTATGCATGGATTATAGAAAATTGAACAAAGCCACAAGAAAGGATCACTTCCCTCTCCCATTCATTGATCAAATGCTGGACAGATTGGCGGGACATGAGTATTTTTATCTTCTGGATGGGTATTCCGGGTATAATCAGATTTGTATTGCACCAGAGGATCAGGAAAAGACTACCTTCACTTGTCCATTTGGCACATTTGCTTTTCGAAGAGTTTTGTTTGGGTTATGTGGCGCCCCGGCCACCTTTCAGAGATGTATGATGGCTATATTCTCTGACATGATTGGAAATAACGTCGAAGTGTTCATGGATGACTTCTCCGTCTTTGGACACTCATATGATGAATGCTTGAATAATCTGCGCACCGTATTCAAAAGATGCGTGGAAACTAATTTGGTGCTTAATTGGGAGAAATGTCATTTTATGGTGCGGGAAGGCATTATCCTTGGGCATAAGGTCTCTAGCAAAGGTCTGGAGGTGGACAAGTCCAAGGTGGGAGTCATTGAAAATCTTCCCCCACCTAATTCAGTGAAAGGAATCCATAGTTTTCTCGGTCATGCGGGTTTTTATCGGCGATTCATCAAGGACTTTTCAAAGATATCTAAGCCGTTGTGCAATTTACTTGAGAAAGATGTGCCTTTCAAATTTGATGATGAATGTTTGGCAGCATTCGAGACTCTCAAGGAGAGTTTGATCACGGCACCAGTTATTACAGCACCAGATTGGACAGAACCGTTTGAGATGATGTGTGATGCGAGTGACTATGTGGTAGGTGCAGTTCTGGGACAGCGCAAGAAAAATCTCTTCCATGTGGTCTACTATGCGAGTAAGACTTTAAATGGGGCCCAATTGAACTACACCACTACTGAGAAGGAGCTTTTAGCTATAGTCTTTGGCTTTGAGAAATTTCGATCTTATCTACTTGGTACGAAAGTGACAGTATTCACTGATCATGCAGCTATTCGCTATCTGGTTTCTAAGAAGGATTCGAAGCCGAGACTCATTCGTTGGGTACTTTTACTTCAGGAATTTGAGTTAGAGATCAAAGATAGAAAAGGTACCGAGAATCAAGTAGCTGACCATCTCTCTAGGTTGGAGAATCCCGATTCTACTTCACAAGATAGGACGTTAATCAATGAATCTTTTCCGGATGAGCAGTTGTTTGCAATTCAGGAGGAAGAACCATGGTTTGCAGATATTGTAAACTATCTTGTCAGCAATATAATGCCTCCCAATTTGACATCCGCGCAAAAGAAGAAGTTTCTGCATGAGGTGAAGTGGTATATGTGGGATGAACCATATTAGTTTAGACAGGGAGCTAACCAGATCATCAGGAGATGTATCCCGTTCTGTGAGACGGAGGGGATATTACGAGACTGCCATTCCACAGTATATGGTGGACACTATGGAGGTGAGAAAACGGCAGCTCGTATTCTGCAAGCAGGTTTTTTCTGGCCCACCTTGTTCAAGGATGCTCATCAGTTTGTTTTAAGGTGTGATCGTTGCCAAAGAGTGGGAAATTTGTCAAGGAAGGATGAGATGCCATTAAATGTGATGCTTGAAGTCGAGGTCTTTGATGTATGGGGAATCGATTTCATGGGGCCTTTTATCTCGTCTTGCAATAATCAGTACATTTTGCTGGCAGTCGATTATGTCTCCAAATGGGTCGAAGTTAAAGCTTTACCAACAAATGATGCAAAGGCAGTGCTAAATTTTCTTCATAAGCAAATTTTCACAAGGTTTGGAACACCTCGGGTAATCATAAGTGATGAAGGATCGCATTTTTGCAACCGTAAGTTCACTTCTATGATGCAGCGTTATAATGTGAATCATCGAGTAGCTATTGCCTATCATCCGCAAATAAATGGTCAAGCGGAAGTGTCTAACAGAGAGATAAAGTGCATTCTAGAGAAGGTTGTTTGTCCATCAAGGAAGGATTGGTCTTTAAAGCTCGATGAAGCTGTTTGGGCTTACAGAATAGCATACAAAACTCCACTTGGGATGTCACCGTTTCAGTTGGTGTACGGTAAGGGATGTCATCTACCGGCGGAGCTTGAGCATAAGGCCTACTGGGCATTGAAGAAATTGAACCTGGATTTAGATGCAGCTGGTAAGAAAAGAATGCTTCAGCTTAATGAACTTGATGAATTTCGACTTCAAGCGTACGAGAATAACAAAATGTATAAGGAAAAGATGAAAAGGTGGCACGATAGGAAGCTACATCCTAAGTTGTTTGTGCCAGGGCAACAAGTTCTGTTATTCAACTCTCGGCTCCGACTTTTTCCTGGGAAGTTGAAATCAAGGTGGTCTGGACCTTTTATTGTCAAAACTGTGTTTCCACATGGAGCGGTGGAAATTTTTGAGAATGATTCGGACCAAGCATTCAAGGTTAACGGTCAGCGGTTGAAACACTACTATGGGGACATGGCAACCCGAGAGGTGGTTAGTGCCATTTTGTTGACTACGTGAGAAAGGAACGGAACGTCAAGCTAATGACGAAAAAGAAGCGCTGCGTGGGAGGCAACCCATGAATTGTTGTTACAGGAACCCTTAGAAGTTAATAACCTATCCAAAAACACAAAAAAAATCAGAAAACAGGGGCTGAAAAAAAATTTTCCAGAGACCCTCTGCGCGCCCGCGCAGCTATGCTGAGCAGCCGCGCAGCTTGCTGCGCGCCCGCGCAGAAATGCTGAGCGGCCGCGCAGGGGTCGAGTTCCAGAATTTTTTTTTTTTTACAGTTCAGAGAAAAAAAAAAACAAAAACACAAAAACCCATTACAGCCCATAAACCCAGGAATTCTTTTCCCATTACCCCATGATTTTATCCCTCAACCCCACTCCTAATCTAATTTAACCTACTCCACACCCTATATATACATACACCTATCCTACATATCTCCCACAACTTCCTACACTTAAACCCTCTCATAAACATCAAAAATCAGTTCTTACACACTTTTATTCACAAATCAATGGCACCCAAGAGAGCACGCACTATTGACAGCAGCAGCACAGTTCCTACTGCTGATTCATCAAGGGGTACTGCTGCGAGGCCTCGGTTAACTGACAGAGCCGCGGAGGAGGAGTACACTAGGCTGTTGGGGAAGCCGATTCTGAAGGAGAGGGGGTTTTTACCATCAGGGAGGGATGGTGAGTTGTTGCCCATGATTGCAGAGAAGGGGTGGATAGCTTTTTGTGAGTCGCCCGAAGCAGTACCGATGAGTGTTGTTCGCGAGTTCTACGCGAACGCGAAGGCTGAAAAGAATGGGTTTTCTGTAGTTCGGGGGCTGACGGTTGATTATCATCCTGCGGCGATTCGCCGAGTGATTGGACAGCGAGAGAGGAAGCCCGAGGAGGAGAACTGGAATGAAAAGACTGCTGAGGATTTTGACTTGGATTTGATTTGTGCGACTCTCTGTCGACCGGGCACAGTTTGGAACCGCAATCCAGCCAATAATGAGTATCGTCACTTTCCGGCGATCGCCATGAACAGGTATGCCCGTGCATGGAACGCATTTATATGTGCTAATATTTTGCCTTCTTAACATGCACACGAGGTCACAGTTGAGAGAGCACAGTTGTTGTGGGGAATTCTGAATGAGGAATACTATGTGGACCTTGGTGAGTTTATCTACCAAGGAATTCTGAAGTTTTTGAGGGGAGCAAAGCATATGAACATCCCTTATGCATCCACGGTTACAAAGCTATGCCGTGCAGTAGGAGTGAACTGGCCGGCTCATGAGCAGTTGCAGTTGCCAGCAGCTCCTATAGATTCTGGCACTCTGAATGGGATGCAGGAGTGGACCGGTGGTGAGCCTGAGGAGCATGGGCTGGGTTATCGTCTTCCAGGAGGGCGTCCAGCACGAGGTGCTACTATGGCCAGGCCAGGGCGTGGTGAGGCTAGTTCTTCGAGAGCTCAGGAGGGTGCTGGGATGGGTGATGCCTAGTATAGGAGGCTTTCACGGCGGATGGATGCCATGTATGAGACGCAGAGCAGGTTTGCTCAGGAGCTCACCCTTGCGTTAGGGACTGCTTTTCGAGGCCTTGGAGCTGATATCCAGTGGCCAGTTTTTGGTGAGGACTCTGCATACCCGCCGCCTGATACTCCACCCACTGAGGGTGATGATGATGATGACTCCGAGTAGGTATACCCTGTGTTCCTTTCTACTACCTTCACTGGGGACAGTGAAGATTTTAAGTTTGGGGGTGGTAGTTAAGGAATATTTTGTGTGTGTCATATAGTTGCATATTCATGATAGTTAGTTCATATAGTTGCATAATTTTTGCCATATAGTTTTTTTTATAGCTTTATTTGTTGTCATATGATATAGCTCATGCATATACCATGATCCCTTTTGCAATGATTTATCGACTGAATTGTGATATTGATGCGAGTGTAGTGATAGCATTAAAGTGATATTAAGTTGTGTAGGTTGATATGCATGCTAGAAGCACTTGTATTGTCACTAAGTCTTAGAGAATGCTGAAGGACTAGATTGTTGTTATGATCTGATTATTTTCGAGGATAATCTATTTATTATGCTTAGAATTTGATAATAGGTTCTTAGTGGTAAAGGCATGAAAAAGAGAAAAAAATGGAGTAAAAATGGAATTTGTTGCTAGTTGTGGCTAGGCGTCAAATGGCTAGTAGCCGGCTCGCATGTTATGCGAGTAGTCTAGGGTTGAGCAAGATGGAGCGAAACGCACTTGCTCAGAGTTAAAAAAAAAAAAATTTTGCGTAATTGATCAAGAGTGGGCTCTTTGGTATTCGAGTTATTAAGTTCTTAGGGGACTTTGTGCCTAGTGACCTAAGGCTTTTAGAGTCTGGGATCCGCTAACCTAACGCTCGTTACATGGATATCATTGTATAAGTCTTTTGTGGACCTCACTCACTGCACGGTCAAATAAGCATTTGCGTTGTAAATAAAAAGCACGATTCCGTAGTAAGCTCTAAAGTTCTTGTAGTGTTGTATATCACTTTGTGCCTAGAATTTTTATTCTTTGTATAATCGTAGGATTGCCTTGAGGAAAGTCTAGTCATAGTAATTGGTCTAGTTCCGAAGCATATCTTTTAAGCATTTGCACACACCACGTTTCTGGCGGTATGTCCGTTTGCATGAGTTTCTTGATCTTTAGTGTCTAACTGCATTCGTTGAGACGTGACAATTTGGTTGGTTAATTGTAGTAAGGGGGATCGTTGCATTTTCATATAGATTGCATTCATGCATATTTTTATTTATTTTTGAGTCTGTGCCGCTTGAGGACAAGCATCGATTTAAGTTTGGGGGTGTGATAAGTGGCATTTTATACCACTTAGAATGTCTTAAAATGGCTTAAATTGGTGTCTTGAAATCAAGTATTTTGTGTATTTGATGCGTTTTTCTAGTGTTTATGCATTTCAGGGTATTAGTTGCATTTCGGAGGAGGAATCATCAAGAATAAGCCTTGGCATGTGTTCACCATTGCGAGAGGAAAAGAACGGGCAGATTACGGCGAAGAAACGGAGCAAACCTGGAAATTTTCCAGTAGGGTCCTGCGCGCCCGCGCAGCAATGCTGAGCGGCCGCGCAACAGCCTTGCGCGCCCGCGCAGAAATGCTGAGCGGCCGCGCAGGGTCGGGGAAAATAATATATTGTTTTAGACTTCTACTTCTGTTTGGCTTTCAACTTCTATGTAATCTGAGTTTTATGGGACTATTATATAAGTAGATTTGAGACGTTTTTCACAGAGTATTAAGAGGGGATTATGTTTTAGATTGTGTTTTGCAAGAAGCGAAGGAGATAAGGAAGAAGACCGAGTTAGCACACAGCAACGAAGAGGAAGCATATATTCTTGTGATTCTTGTTTCATTGTAACGTTGGATGCTAGTTTTCTTGCTTTGACTTATTTACTCTTGTGACGTACTCTGTTTTAATATAATTAGTTTAGTTGTTATTTTCTTGTGTTCGTTTATCATGATTTCATATGAACCCATGATGGCGATAAGTTCTATTATGGGCTAATCGTGATCGTGGGGTTGCAACAGATTTATTATGGAATTCTTTAGTTAATTGTTTAATACTTTAGTGTGTGATGATTGCATGATATCTAGTATTGGTTGTGCGTATTCGTCTTATGTGCATCGCGAACATATAAGATAGGGTGTTAATCTCCTGTGAAGCGACAGTGGATCTTGAGATTTAGAACTTGCCATGCTAGCATAGGTTCATGTACGTTGTGCATGATTAGTGGGTAACTCTAACAGTTTTATTTGCCCTATGTAATCAAAAGGAATAACTTGTGCTTAAATCATTGTGTTGTCAATTTCTGTAGACATATAGGAACTCAACATAATTGATGACTATTCAATTTCTATCTTAATTGTGGATGTTTGGTAGAATGGTATTAGTACAATGAAAGTTGGCTTTTATCAGTTTTGTGTTATTCGATTAATATCATCACTGTCACATGCTAAAGGTAATAACTATGGCTATAGAAGGAAGTAATAATGAAGTTGTGATTTCATGAGTATTTTATTATTGATAAATTACAGTGTTAGTTAAGTGGTTAATTAAGTAGTTAGTTATAGTTAATATTTAATCAACAATTTTAAGTGTTATTATCTTAACATTGAGAAGTAATCATACATTGGTGAGTGAGTTAAATTAGACAATAACTTAGTCTGAGTCTCTGAGGGAACGAATTAGAAAGTATTCTATATTACTTGCGAACGCGTATACTTGCGTGAATATTAGTGCGTGATTTCGCCCTAACATATACCCCACGCCCGTCTTCTCGTACTTTAACAGATAAATGTTCAATCCAAGTACGTTCCTCAACTTAAAAATTCTTCTAAAACTAATACCCGGATTCCTTTCACGAGCTGTTGACGCCTAGTGCAACTGGTTTGGTTCATAGATGACTAACCCCGATTCAAGTCTTAGTATTATAGACTTGATTACATTGTTAAGCTTGCAACAACTTTATCGCTTCAGTTACTGACTGTCAATAAACAACTATACTTTCACTGGAATCTTTTATGGTACTTTAGACAATATCTTCATTAACCTCTGTCTATACCCTGCCTTCAATTCTTCAGATTCCTATGCTTCGAACACTGTTTATCTTCAATCAATGCCAATACACTGAAATCTTTCGGTAACACTTGTATACTGAATCTTCAACATTTCTGAAACCATGAAAGTCTTGAACCTTTGTTCTTCAATGAGGCATGATCATATTAATGAACTTCTTTTAGTGACTTATAGATAGACTTCAGGCCTTCTTCTAATCTTTTGATTCTTTGTAATTGCCTTATCTTCATTCTTCCTGATTTCTTGTGTAGACGTAGTATTATTAACCTGTCTTGTTCTAATGTTGTTATCGTGTTGAGTTATCACGTAACTGTTCATACAGCTACGCAGTCTCACCAACAATCTACCCCTATTTGATTGTTAATCCTAACAAAAAATTAAATAGAGAGGATAACTCAACTAACAACTAGAAAAAGTAATGTACCAGGACTTGTAAATGATGCTACTAGTTTTCTGGATCAAATACTGCATTTCCAGATTTCTTGACTAACTGAAATTAAAGATGCTTGTTCCTCTAGCACTGAACTGATCTTCAAGTAGTTTCATCTTCATTTCCTTGGTTCTTCAAATCTATGCCAGATAATACTTCTCAGTCTTGAAATAATCATTAACAGCTTCTTTTGTACAACCACATTTCCTGTTGAGAAGCATATATCTCTCTTGCTTCTCCCCCTTTGAGAATTAACTGCTTAAAGAAGATCACCTTCGTTTACCACCTCTCCCGTATAATAGGATCCGCAGATAAAAACCAATGGTACTCCTCTTTTGGAAAACAACTTCTCCCCTTATAAAGAATAGTGATGAACCAAACCGCTTCTTCTGATTACTAGGAAATTACCTTGTGTTTACCACCTCTCCCGTACAATAGGATCCGTAGTTACAAACCACAATTGTGTGGTGTGGTGTACATGTGCTTTACCTTTTTCCTCATCCCTGCTATTTCTCCCCCTTAGTTGAGGAATCCTCCAAACTATTACTTAAGCGTTTATCTCCCCCTAAGAGAAGGAATGTATGTTGTTGTCTGAAGGAGTTCCCATATGTTACTTGGTTGGAAAAGAAATAACAAGTCAGAGTCTAATCAACCATGTCCCTTTAAATGCTGCAAGAATGACTTCATTGTTGATCATCATGTTCATCAATCTTCCCAACTCCTTATACCTCCCAAATGTGAGATCACCAATTGTTACCAATTGTTAGCTCCCAACTTGTTAAGTCCTGAAGTATTTTAATCCAATTTGTAAATTTTAGGTCCCTAAAAGTTGGGTTCCAATCATAAACAGATTCGAGACCCGAAGTATCAAGAACCAGTGTTTAGGGATAGGGAATGTGATATGGTATTTCTCTTTCTTCCTCACTGTGAGTGTGATTCTGTTTTGTGTACCTCACAAGTGTTTCACTCTTCTCTCCACTCATGTTTATACTCATTCTCACAAGTGTATCACTCCTCTCATAGCACCAAAATCCAGCTATACCTGCAAGGAAAATCACCTTAGCCATCCTTAAGGAGGTCACAGGTGGTGCAATGGGAGTTTCCAAATCCCCATCCTTGTTAAACTCGTTAGATGAATCTGAGTCATAATCTGCTAGTTTCCCTTTTAGGGTCCCAGATTTTAATTCTAGGAAGGTAAACAATAATCCAAAGAATTTAGCATAAAGATCAAAGTTTCCTTCTAATGTTTGTGAAGACATTTCTTTGTGACTCATCAGGTAAATATGAATCATTATCAACAAGTTTCCGATCTGCACCTATGTTAGATCCACTATCCGCAGATGCATCCAGGGGATTTAAGCCTGGGGAGGTAGACACTGACCACTGACATATGGCTATTGGATCAGTATCCTGTCCTCACACCTGTAAAGGCAATTGGTCCATTAAAGAACCTTGAACAATCGAATCTGACCGTAAAATGGCCGAAACTCTTGTTTCCGTCAACTCATCCTATGTGTGTGTAACCTTTCCTTGTGCATCATGAATTGTTTATGCTTGAGGTGGTGACACTATATCGGATACCCTGGCCGACAGGCGAATTTCAATAGATGCACCATGTTGAGAGGATGAATCTAGTAACTGCTTTTGTGCCTTTTCAGCCATTACATCTTTTTGAGAAGATGTGTGGGGGCTAGCAGTTGGCTCAGTTTCGATATATCTCAACTTTGTAGGAGACAGAGCTGCTAGGTTGACTTCAGAACCATCCTTATTTGGTGCACTAAGACACTTTATCCCTCACGCTCATTCATACTTCATTTTAGTGGTAAGAGAGTGTTGGTTGGTTCTGTTTCTGTGTGTGTCTTTACAGTCTAGGATAGAAGTTGCGGGTTTTCAACCTCATGACTATCAAATGAAAGAAGGCCATTGGAAGTTGAACCTGCATCACAGAGCATATGGCAATAGAGAGATAAAATGCACTTAAGATCTATAATGAATGAAAATTATGCATTTAATCTTTTGAGAGAAATGATGTACAATAGTGATTTTAAAAGATTTTAATGAAATAAGAAATCACCAATGTAGAAAGAAGTTTGATTTTCTCCTAAAACTGTTCGAGTGCACAAGTTTGTTTTTATGCCTAAAAAGATAAATGATTTGATAAGATACAGACTGATGACCTAGCAGTATTAAGAAGAGAAAGAAAGATTTTGTCTTTCAATATGAATAAGTTTTTGTAAAAGCATTGATCACTTAGGGTAAAGTCTAAGCAATTCTCATTCACATCAAAAGATCCATAATCTATCTTTATAAAATTATAATCGACAACATTGTTTGTTGATAAATAATCTTAAAAAGAATGACTCTACTGCTAATTTTAAATTATAGTGAATCTGTCAGATATAGAAACTCATATAAATTCATTAGAACTTAAAATCTCACAATTATCTGCAAAAAAATATTCACAATATATCATTGACTGATACTTGTCAAGTATTCTAGATACCAATAATTATGTTGCATCCTATTTTAAATATTAAAATAAGATATCAATGAATTAAATACCAATTATCTATCAAAAAGACATCAGCATTCAATTTCATATATCATACAATTGTTAACTCCTAACAACTGTAATATCTCAAACAATATTAGTTCGATAAATAAAGCAACAGTAACCAACATTGACTTGTTTGAAATCTTAGAAAAATATTCTAAGTTCCATATACTTTGATCCATTGAGTATTGCATCTATTATCAAAGTGTTTAGGAATTTGCAAATAAGTATAAAAAAATATTCTAACTTGCAACATATGGTTACTTCTAATAAAGCAATCAAACATTTTAACCATAGTTGTACTTAAGAAAAATTTCCACACTTTCCATATTAGTATAAGTGACTGAAGATAAGCATTGATTACTTAGAGGATTTCTAAGTAATGTCATAAATACTAATACGTCACAATTAGTTCATAGTTAAACTCTTAACTAAGTATCATTGACTGACATAAGTCAAGAATTAGCACTCAACTAATCATGCTACAATTATGATTCCGATTTCATTGAATTTTTGAGATATAAGCATTGCTAAATTCACTAAAACCAAAATCTCATAATTAACTTATAACATATAAGTTACAATCAATATACTAAATATCAATTGTTGACAGATTTAGTTATAATCAATCATGCTACTTATTTATTTTAAGTTAGTTTGAATTATGGAGCAAATAAAATCATTGAATTGCTTCAAAATCCATAATCCAAACTACCCAAAATAAATATTAAATAAATAAATACTAAATATCTATTAGTTAGATACTAGCACTTAAATATTTTCATAATTATCCTTGAATAATCACCAATAGGATATATAACTTATATACATGGAAATCACTCTCTGGATAATTAGAAATTTTTGAAATACTTTCTAAGCATATAAAATATTGAGAGTTTTATATACATAACTTAGAAAATACTTCAACTTCTAATATCAGTGATTTTATAAATAAGCATTGATTACTTAGAACAAAGATTCTAAATAATATCACTAATATTAAAAATACCACAATTATTCGTACATGATACAAATAACTATGTTGCATATTATTTTAACATAATTTAAATTATGAGACTTGATATAGAATGGAATTGTCTATAGTCATAATTTAAATCAATTAGAATAATATTCAAACTTAATGCTATAATACTTAACTACCACAAATGTATATGACATTATAATCATGATAATCAAGATAGTAGCACTAAGTACGAGGTACTGGATTACTAATAAATTCATAAGTCCTTTAAATATTGAAGATTTAATACTTGTGAACTTATATTAAGAATTCCTTACAAATGGGATTTCCAACTAATATGCAATGAATGATATCCCACACTTACAAACCAGTCTTGAAAGATTAATTTTCACAAGTAATTTAATAAGTGTTTCTGCAAGTGACTCTTTGACTAAAAGATATGCTCTCGAAATAAATGATACCTGGTGTGAAGGTGCCTTGTCATAGAGTGTTTCATAGATTTATTGGATTTGAAGCTGTTTCTCATCATAACAAGAAATCAATCTTCTTCCATGAAGTTGACAGCTTCCTGAGATGTTTCTCCTGTCACTTAGGTTGACAGCTTCAGAGATGCTTCTCCTATCTTTCTTACAACCTGCATAATCTGTATCTATATAGCCAAACATGTTAAGCATAATATCTTTAGGGTACTTTACTCCAAGAGTTGGTAGTCCCTTAAGATATCTAATAATCTTGTTAATAGCTATAAGATTGGATTCTCTAGGATCCACTTGGAACCTTGCACATTGGCATCTTAAAAATATTACATGTTGTCTATTAGCATTTGAATAAAAGAGTGAGCTTGCTATACCTCTATAGCTTGTCATTATACCTGAGTTGCACTGATCAAGCTTTAGTGGTTTCTGTTGGTAAGTAGTCTTGGCATGTTCAGAATCTTCCAAATTTTGCATCTTCAAAAGATCCTTAACTTACTTGTATTGCCATCATTCTTTTGGTTTACTTTTGCTCCTAAAAGAATTGTTCTTTTGGCTTGCTTGAGCTCCTAAAAGAATTATTCTAATGGCTTACTTAAAGTAATCCCAAAAAGAATTGCAACCTTTCCAACACGCTCGTCCATACTTACTCTGCAATTACTTAGCAAATAATCTTGCACAAGTTTTTGTTAGTAGACCAGCATATAACATTATCATTATATCACTGCACATATAAAATAATATGTTTGTGCCTAGTGATAAGAGAGTTATTAATATAACGACTCAACTAGTTTATATTAAACTGTGACTTCAGTTAGAGTGACATACCATGTCCTTGACGATTGCTTGAGTAGGATACTAGTTCATACCAACCTGAAGTGAGATTGTGAAGAAGAGATATACATAGTCCAGTAGATCTACAACTGTAAAGTCCATGAACTGTTATGCATTGACTACTTCCTTTGACTCACCAACCAGCAGTGCACTTGTACACATCTACTAGAGTCCAATTCCAAGTGTAATGTGCATCAGGTGCCTGATATGTCATAATATCCTCAAGTCTCATCACTGGTGCTATTTGTTAGATACTGCTTTCTGATAATAACCTAGCATCCAGTTTGGCCTTGTCCCTCGTGACAATGCCATTGTCATCCAGTTTTGACTTCTGGTCATCCTTGTACCAATTACAATATTGTCATTTGGTTTGGATACCAGCTTCCCGACAATCTGCTTGCTGACTGATTGAGTTCATCTTGCTTTGTAATCACCCAATAAATCTGGATCTATCAGAGCTTCTATAACTTTCTTAGTTTCTTCTTCCAGATAGAAAACTAGAGAAATAATTATTCATACTCAGTAGCCCTGCTAATCATTACTCCACCATCTGGATCACTTAAGAACTAGACTCTGGGAATAATATTAACATCAAACCCTTTGTCTCAGCAGATTTGTTCTTGTTGTGTCCTCTGAATTTTCAATATGGTGTTGTGTCTGACTAGTTGATCCTTCTTATGCTTCCCCTAAGCTGTTGCTGGGATTTCCTGAAAATCCTTACCCTTGGTGTCTGGCTTCATTTAAATAATGAGTTGTGTTATACACTTCCATTCCACTGCTCGGATATGAATTATCAATATTATTAATTTCTCTTAACAACTTGGAGCATGGAGTTGTTGAACTGTGCACTTAGACTTTCAATCATCTCCTGTTGATCAACCATAAATGCCCTGTAGGTTGTAGAGTCCACTGAGTAGCCATGAAAAATATCCTAACTAGTCTTAGCTGCAAATGCCTAGATCTTCAAACAGCTGAAAACATTTCATTGTCTGCTTCTGTAGAATATTCTCTCCAAACACTTTCAGGTTATCCAGTATTTGCTTCTATTGGCCATTGACTCATTAGTGGTCTTCATGTATACATCCTGATCAAGGCTTGATCTTACTTGTTGCAAACTGTATTGACACCTCCAGCCCTTTGGTATTTAGAAAGTCTTGATTAGCTTGATATTTCCCTTGTAGCTTTAATCAAGTTCCAGTTCTTCCTTTGTACCACTCCATTCTAACACGGAGCTCCTAGTGCTGAATATGTCTCAGAATGTTCTTGATATTACAGATATTAATCAGAACTGCTTCTTGAATTCAGTCCCATTATTTGACCACAAGATCATTTCTTTTACAGTTTCTTCCAGTTTGATCTCCTGATATGATCAATCACCATCTATGATGTCTTGTCTTGAGAACGCACGAACAACAACTTTGTTTCATAAGAGTAGTCAACCACCATCACTAAGGTATATCTTTACTTTGATGTGATGTTGTCTTTGACTCCTCTTTTTGACATGCCACACATTTATCATCTTCTGAATTCCAGATGAGGCAGTCCTCTCACTAACCACTTTTCACAAAAGAGTTTCTTGAGTTGATGTTCAAGGGTGAGAGCTTCTAATGCCATAGCTAAATTTCTACCAGATGAAGCTTTATAGTAGAAACCATTGACTTCACCTTTCCTGAGATTCCAGTCTAGCCATGAGCATTCCCTTTCCTTAATCTAAGAAGAGCAAACTTCTCAACCTTCCTGCTTCAGATGAGACACTAATCCTTTTTTGAATTGACAATTTGTCCTTTGATGCATAACTGTATGATAAGAGGATTTGTGCCTTGATTCTCCAGCAAAGAAGTTGCTTCAATTATTATTAATGACTCCAATAATTAGTTTTTATCAGTGATAGCAATTGTTGAGTCCATGATGGCATCCCTTTTCTGTATAACTTGTCTCATAATGAAAACCTTTGTTATCATCTCTAAAAATAATTGACAGAATAGCTTTTTTCAATCACATTTGATTGTGAGGCTCTTTCTTTGATCAAATTCTTTGAGTATAAATTACCAAGAATACATATGAATCAATTAACCTGTTATGTCCTGCACTCACAAATGGATTAACAGTTCTTGGTACCCAACTTATCAGTTAGGGTCCAGATGAATTAGAGATATTATTATAAACAGAGATAACAACAGTTGCAACCTTATCATGCTAATTCTTATCTTTGACTGACCATTTTCTTCATTTTAATACCCTTGACAGATTTATCTTAGGCTAGGGGATAAATGGTTCCAACCTTACATAAGGAGGACTAGCAGTCTTTGCCCTATTGTGATCCTAAACATGCTTTTTACAATTAAGCAAACATTGTATTAAAAATACATGGCATTCATTCAGAAATGTTACACATAAGAATTAAGCAAGACATGCATGATATGGAACAAACAGAATTAACAAAAAAAATCACTAATTCTATCTAGTCCAATCCTGTTGATAAATCTCATCTAGCTATCTCAATCCAATTATAAATTAATACATCTTAACAAACAATTCAGATCAAATGAGTAAATCACATTGTAATAGGATACAGAAGATAAGCATAAACAAAGGTCTTATATGCTGTAAAAACATATACCTCACTAAAGCAATTAATCATGTTCAACAAATATTCAAACATATATTAAGATCGTTTAAAGTAACATGCACAAGTTAAACATCAATCCTAGTTACCAGAAAGATAATCTAGTAAACTAGTTCGGCATTATCTATGTGTGATGCTATCATGCTTGTGCGAGTGTTAAACATTTAAACACTATGATCTTATCATGCATTGAATATTGAGAGCAAGATATTGCAGTGGTTCAAGAAATTGAAACCTGAGATATGTGAGTTGGACCATTTTCAGAGATTGCTGTGAAAGCAAGATATTCATGATTCTCGTCATTTGATCCATCCCAACTCTTTCCCGTACACTATAAGTTTTAAATGGATGCTTCCCTAAGAAAACATTCCACCTTTGTCTCAGCTCTTCAACTGAATCCCTACTCATCCTTGTTTGTCAAGCTTCTTGTTCTGTTGTAGCAAAACCCCTGATAGTTACTTGACATATATTGCTTGTAAAACTTGTAGCTATCAAATCTTGTTTATGTCCCAACCTCATTCTGTAACCACCTCTTGAACTGAATCTGTAAGAATCTCTGCTTCAGAATAGATAGGCTTGATCCCTGGATATAGATTATGTACTCCTTGTGAATCTGATACGACCAAACTTCCCTGACATGTGAAACACTGCCCTGACGTCTAGTCCCTCAAGTAAATCCACCTGAGCTTCTTCTGATTCAACTATCAGTGACTCTTATATTCTGTCCTGAGGTTCCAACCTTAATGCATGTATGTTAGGTCACACACACTGTAGAAGAGGGTTGAATACAGTGTTTAGCACAATAAAATCGGATATAAGAACTCAAGTAACAGAAAACATATTTTATTTAGCACAATAAACTATGTTACAATATGGAACTGTCCTCTCTCAGTGATGAACAAATTATCACGAGAGCTGCTAGGGTTACAAAGAATAATAACTTCGATAAAGATAACACTTATAGTGTAAACCCTATGCATGTGTTTATATACTACACAGTTACAAGATAAATTCTAACTGATATGGAATATAATTCTGCTTCCTAAAATATATCAACTAGTTATCTTTTCTTCCAAGTATTCTATTCTTCATAGAATTCCTCCTTCATGCATAATTCTTTATGTCTTAGTCTCGATGTTCTTTCCTTTCAATCAGCCACCTGCCTTATCTGAAAGTCATCTTAAGTCCTGATATTATCTCCTGATAAATATCTTCTGATCACTTAAGTTCTGATAACTTAAGTTCTGATATCTTAAGTTTTGTCTTCAGTATAAGTGTTGATTTCCAGTTAAGTACTGATTTGTCCTGTTAGGTAAGATCTGAAAACTAAACACAAATCATATTACACATGACATTATCAAATATATCTAACAATCTCCCCCAACTTATAAATTAGCATAATATACAAGTTCAACAGATATTTGATGATGTCAAAAACATTAAGTACAAATGCATGAGAATTTGATTAGATAACTACAACTTAGAGTCCTTTCAGCTTTACCATCTTTAACTTCTGATTACAGCTTAAGTCTGTACACACTTCAGAATTTAAGCAATTGTAGATCTTTGACTTGGCTTCAATTCCTGATCTCTTTGATATCAGGAGTTGTTCTGAGATAGTTCTTCAACAAACATCTCTCAGCATATTGAAGTTCATTGACCATCCTCCTTTTAGCATTTATCAATTCAGCTGTATCTTCACCAGTTTGAAACATAGCTGCTCTGAGATCATTTATCTTAGCTTTTCTTATCTCCTGATCTAGTCTAATCAGATATGCCTTGTCAGACTTTAGATTGAATTCCACAGCCTTATACCCAGAAAAGTAGTTATAATCTTAGCAGAGTTAGGCTTCATTTCGACAATATCACCTTTGTGATCTCTGTACTTGGGACAGTATGTGCTGTCAGACTTTACAGAATAAAGCTTCTTCTGTCTTTGAATTTGAGACTTTAAATACCCTGCAGCACTATTTTTTAATCTGTCTTTCACTTGAAGTAGGAATAGAACATGTTCCAGTTCCTTAAAATACTTCAGTGGTATAGCATTCTGCTTAATTTGGTATACCCTTCCATCTGTCATAAAATATAACAAGATATGTTCTTTCAAAAAGGTATGGTAAACCATTTGTACAGATTCAATTTGATTCAATCTTTCAGGAGTTGCTCCAACACCTGGTTCACTTAAGGAAGTTGGATTATTGGTAGTGTTATGTACTTTTCTTTCATCAGAACTACCCAACCCAGATTTATCTCTTTCTTCCTTTCCTGTAACAACTCTTGCTTCAAAACCACTTGTTGCAGTCTTCAAAGGTTGAGCATGTTTAGCTTTGGTGAATCCTAGTAGGAGTATCTTTGAAGGTTTAACATGAGCAATGTCAGAGGTTTCATTTTCTTTATCTTCTGATATCAAGCCAACTTGAGCTATGTCAGAAGTTTCTTGCTTCACTGTCATATCAGAACTTACTACATCTTGAATTTGAACAACATGAGCCATGTCAGAGGTTGTTTGAAAAATCTTCTTTTGCATCAAAGTAAGATTAGCATCTTCTTCTTCATCAATTATTTCTTCATCCATGACTGACATATAAACCTTTACAGGTTCATCAACTTTTTCTTTTCCCTTGGACCTTGGATCAATTTCCACTTATGATTTGGCTTTGGTTGCCTCAGAACTTGTTCTTTCCTTTATCACAATACCCTCAGGTTTTGGAAATTTCTTTTCAACAACAGAAGCTTTAGATTTTGTCTTGACACCTTCTGCTTTGAGTCTAGCTTCTTCTTCCTTTAGACTCTCAAAGTCCATTCCTGGATTTTCTTTAAGAAATAACTGCTTTGAAATTTCTTCATCAAGTTCCAGATGTTCACCAGAACTTATTCTTTTACCAGTATCAGAACTTATTCTTCTCCCAGTATCAGAACTTGTTCCTTGACTTGTAATTTTAGCTTTACTTGATGAAAATCCTTTTCCTTGACCTTGAAATCTACCCTTGTTAGAGTTTCCCTGGTCATCATTTCCATCATCCTTTCCTCTCAGTGTCTGACTAGATTTGCATTTGGACTTAATCACTTTCTCCCCCTTTTTGGCATCAGCAGGTAAAAGAAGAGAGACAAGCAATTCCACTGAGGATTGGATCTCATTGAGTTGATTTTGGTGAGAAGCTTGATTCTTCAGAATTTCTTCAATTTGAGTTTGTTGCTTCTCCTGAGTTTTCTCAATGTAGGCAATTTTGTCAAAGGCTGGCTTGAAAATTCTGTTATTTTCAAGTTTCACATTCATATCTTGCTGGATCAAAGTTTCTTTAATTTTATTCACCTTGGCATGAGTTGTTGAGTGTTGACCTTGAAGGTGCCTAGTACTCAATGCAGTAACTCTCAGCTGTGCCTTGAAATCATCATTTATCAGCATTTCATCAGCTTTTTCCAGATGCTCAGCAAGAATCTTTTCAGAAGGAACAAAACTAACTGTGTTCGATTCCTTAGTCAACTCCTTTCTTCTAGGAGTTTCACTCCAAGGTACTGGTGCTTTCCCTATAACAAACTTCTTAACTAAATTAGCTTTAGTAATTGTTTGTTGAGGTGCATGTCCTGATGGACCAGCTACATCAGCATCTAAATTAGCAGCAGCTTTACCAGTAGTTTCTTCAATTTATAGCATCAGAGCTTGTAGATCTTGCAGTATCAGCATCCTCGGATAAAACAACAGTATGAGAGGCTATAGAGGCTTCAACATCATCCTCTAAATTCTGATATGCAGCCAGGTTCTGATCAACATCCAAAATTGATGTTGTTGGTGGAGTTAGTTGAATTGGTGGAGCTTCCAAGTACAAAACCTCAGGCACAATCAAGTTATGAATATCAATTTCAGCACTTGTACCTGGTTCTTCAGTATGTATTGGATCAACTATAGGTGACATAGGAGGTGTAGGAATTTTTTCTTGAGCAGTTTCATGTTGTGTAGAAGGAAGTGATTTAATAACAATTGGTTCTGTTGAGATCAGAGATTCCTGATCCCCTTCCTTAGCTGCTTTCACTACATCTGAATCTGACTCAACTATGTCCCTGTGAGCTCTCTATTTCTTTAATTTCTTCAAAGGTGGAGACACTGTAGGAGCTTTATCATCAGAATTTAACTTTCTAAGCCTTTTGAGGGGCCTAGAACTCCCAGTTATAGTATCTTTCTGAGAAGAAACCTTCTCAGCTTCTACAACAACATGTTCTGATATGGGAACCTATTCCTCAGCATCTGATTCATCTCGTAGAATAAATCTCCTTCTCTTCTATTGAGTCTGAGGTACTTTCTTAGTCCTCTTGAGTTTGAAAGATGAAGGCTGCACTGTAGGATCTGAAGGTTGAGAAGTTTGAGGTGTTTGTGTAGAGGTGGTAGGTGCTGATGGATGAGGTTCTGATGGTTGAACATCAGGATATAGTTCAGTGTATTTAATTGGATCGTAGGTTATTAAGGCTTGTTTGACAGATAAAGGAACTAGGAGGGGTCTTAACACAACCTTCGTATTATCAGTAGATAATAAGTCATTAAAAGCTCTTTTAGCTAGTCTAAATGATGAAATTAATTCACTAGCTGATTGGGGCTTATTATCACAACAAAAACTATAGATAAGCTGACAAAATCTAGCAAAGTAAACAGTATTTCTATCTTCTGTCATTTTATCCCCAATAAAACCTAAGACAACACTTGCATAATAAAAATCAGTTTGATTTATGAGAGCATACCCGATTTGTTGGCTGAATATGGGGATTGCATCGAAATTAGAACATTTGTTTGTAAAAGCCTTGGTTATGCAGTCAAAGAAGAAACTCCATTCCCTCCTTATATAAGATCTCTTCAACTTACCCAGCTTTGCCAATGTCCTCTCATACCCCAGACTGGCCATCATGTTTTGAAGAACTGGCTCTTCAACAGTAGAATAAACACAGTTCTCAGGCAGCTGTAGTGCTTGTCTAACCGTAGCCAATGTTACGACATGCTCATCCTCCCCTGATGAAAAAATAATACTTGGGGACCCTTGAGTACCACCATCATCATATACTCCGCTTCTCCAGAAGTCCAGCACTTGAGTACCAGAGACTGCATCAGGTTCGGTCAGAGCGTACCCAATATCAGAACTAGCAAGAAAGTCCTGAATGAAGTGAAGTTTTGATGGGGCTTCTGACTTGCTAAGAATAGCGGAGAAGTTATTAGGAACAAACTTAGCTCCATCAAAAATTACGTCTTTTGGTGCCATCTCTGTAAGAAATTGAGTAAGAGTATGTTTGCAAAGTGTTTGTAAAAAGTCCTGAGAGAAAAATAACTTCAGAAAATAAAAGAGAGAGAAAGAGAGAAAGAAAAAGAGATTTAGAATAGAGAAGTAAGTAAAAGATTATAAAATCTTTTATCTCTCATATATATACTCTCTCCACTCAACAATCATATTTTTGAAGCATGAGATACACTTTACACCTGGCACCATGTAACACCCCCAGATCCGGGGTCGGGGATCCGGGTCGTCACGGTCTTTCTTTCCATAATATCACTTCACTTAATTAATAATAAATAACCTTATGCTGTGACCCCACACTAACACACACCACAACCCGTTATAGTCTCAGAGATGAAATTGAAATAAGTACAAGTCTTTGAATCCACAATTTAAAAGTTATTACAACCCAAAACGATTACTTGATAATTTACAGTTAATTGCCATTATCTGCCACAAGTTATAATTATACATAATTTGATTCTCAAAAGTAGAGTGCCTGATCTACCAATAGATTTACCTCTGCAGCTATAGCAGCCACAACATCATCAGGAAGACGCGGGACGCTTCCCACGCGCTTGCGCTGGGTCTGCTGGAGTCTGGCCATCTTTCCTAACTGTTGTTGTGTGATGAAGAAATAAAGCAAGAGTGAGCCTTACAGCTCGCAAGATAGTATAAAGTGATAACAATAATATAAGTATCTAAATGGATACTTACTAGAATCTTTTATCCTGTGTAAGATAATTACTTACTAGATATAAGTAAAAACAAGGGATGAAGTTACCAAATACTTCACTATACTTATATCATTTATAAAGCTACTTGAACTACCACTGTTCAAAGTATAATGAGCTTTTACCAGTTCATCACATAGATGAGACTACAAGACAAGATTTGAATAGATTAAACCTTTGAAATATTATTAAAGGAAATGAAGTTATGATATACTTCATTAAGTTCTGATATATATATATCCATATATACATCTTCTTTATACATTTCCTGAAAACCTCTGTCATGTAAAGTATGAACAGAGTTTGAAACATCCAATAAATTTTGGGAAAGGAAAAGAATTTTGGCATAAACCAGGTATCTCGCTGATCAGGCAAAGATACCAATAAGTAACCTTTTCTACTAGTAGATGGACGAATTCCCCACTGGTCATCACCCTGGTCGTAATAGGACCTTATGCTGGACTGCCACTCAGCCACTTATGCATTTGATGGACTCCCACTGAGCCACTTACACTATCATGGACGCCCACTGAGCCCATGTTGCTTATGCCGACTCAATAGATGGACTTACTTTCCGAACATTGGGTAAGTAATCAATTCATTTACCAAAACTGCAACCTTGTTGCGAATATTAAATACACCACATAGCCGGATCCCTCAGGTTTTGAGCGAGTATTTAAATCCCCTTAAAAAAGAAGATCTTAAATATAAAAATGAGTTTTGGGATCCGCTCTAACTTTTAAAAATCATTTTGAAGACTCGAAAACACTTTAAAGAGTGTTTGGAGTAAAGCTGATTTAATGAAGTAAATCAGTCCCCAGTATATTTAGAAAATGTCTGAATATTATTATTTAAATAATATTCCCATAAAGACTAATCTTTATAAAAATAATTGAAGTAGAAGTATTAAAACTTATACTTGAAACGAGTATTAAATAACCAAAGATATACTTATACGAAAGTACTATCTTTATTTGAATAATCAAAAATAAGTTTGATTATCGACACCTTATTCTTTAATACAATAAAGAATATTATTAAGTAATAAGCGGAGTCATAATACCTCGAATGAATACTATAAATAATATTCATAAAATAAAGGAGTCATACATCCTCAAATGAATATCCAAGTAATATTCAATAATAATATGAACTGAGTCATAAGCCCTCGGATGAATATTCGAAATAATATTCAATAGTAATATAAAGAGTCATAAGCCCTCGAATGAATATTCATATAATATTTATAAAATAAAATAAAGTTATCGAATAAACCTTATTCGATTAATAGTTTTGAAAACTATAACCATATATATATAAATATATATGTATATATATACATATATACAAAATCTACTCGGGATCCTCGACTCCCGGTTTTAGAAAATGTTTTCACCTTTTGGGTCCTTATAATAAGGGTATATGCAAAATACTGCTATCCTCTAGCATAGGTATTATCAACTGAACCAACAGACATATATATGGCAAGAATACGAAACAGGCATGCATATGTACCATATAACATGCTACCATATATCGCAAGAATCTGCTATAACAAATATGCATTTAACGCAAGATCATGCATATACACATATACATCACAACAACAGTATAACGGGTAGAAAACTTGCCTGAGCGACTTGGGGTGATAAAAGGCTCGGGACGAGTTTGGTAACCTATAAACAACAAGTAAGTTGGAATTAAACCAAAGTCACTTGTAAATCTATACTTTAACTAACTTAGACTCTAACGCTTATTTTGCGCTTACTGATTCGCTTAAGTCACTCGGGTACCCTCGGCTCCACCATTTTTAATAATTTAACCTTTACGAGTTTTAAGGCGATTCCTTCGCGAGTGTCTTACCAACTGCCTAACACACTTACCATAAATGTTTCATACCTTAATTAACCCTTTTTGGTCTTTAACCTATGTTTCAAAGTAAGGCGAGGGGAAAAGTTTCGTTCGCGAAACGCCGTTACTTGAAACGGTCGTTTCTCCTAAACCGTGCATCGGAATCGAACGAACTACATATCAAAACGAAGCTCGTAACACGAACTATCTAAACATGGCAATGGTCATAATCTAGCAGGGGGTTCTCGGGTCCTAATGTTATGCACAAAAACAGTCTAAAGAAAATCGGACGTTACGACGGCTATGTTTACGCGATTTCCCAATTTAAAACCATTCAAAACCAACCCAATTCAACCTCAATCCAACATACAACCAACATCCATCCTTATCACATCATAACAACCCCAACCAATTCAATTTTAACATTCATACTTATGCCTAAGCTTGAATTTAACTATACTACATTCTTTTAACCAAAACAACAAGATTTACCAATCCGATTCAATACCATTTCAATCCCAAACTCTAAATCACAAACATCAAGCTACAATATCACCCTACTAATCAAAATCATCTTATAATACATAGGAATTTAGGGTTTGGAGATGATATACCTTCCTTGAAGTGGTGGGAGGAGCTAGGAAGCCTTAAGAAGCTTTGAGAAGTCTTAGGAATGCTTGGATCTTCAAGGAAATCAAGAAAATTTTCAAGTTAAAAACTTGAAAACACTATTTATTGTCTTCTTCTTTGATTAAATGAAGAAGATTGAGAAGGAATTGATGGCTTAAACTCATGATATAGCCCTAACTAAGCATAAGGATGATTAGGGAATTAACTCACCAATTTAGGAAGCTTGGATCTTTGATTTTGAAATTCCTTGCCTTTAAAATGTTAAAAAGCCGAGAGCATGAAGAACAATGCCTTGGTTTCTTTTTTTTTGATTTTGATGAAAGTGATTTGCTTGGCTTGGTTGATTGGTTTTGTGTTTGATTTAGTTAATTACCTTGTTGCCCTTGATTTTGTGTGGTTAAAAAGCCACCACATCTCCTTCCTTCCCATGTCATGCCCATGTCATGTGGTGATGTCATCCTTCCCTCCTTGTCCTCTTCTCATTGGTTGGGTGACATCACTCTCTCTAATCCCTTTGATTAACTTCCTAATTGTTTTCCTAATGACCGCTGATCTGTTATACGGTTCGGTTAACTTTCGTTCTCGTTTATCGTTTGAAGAATCATACCCGGGATCTTATTACTTAGGTTCCCTTAACCTTTCTCAATACATTATATTCCTTTTTATGATCCTCTATTATAATCCTTTAATTTAAATCCTTTTTATCCTGTTACCTTATACTCAATTATCTCCGTATCTAGTGGATTTCCGGGAAAAACCAAAGTGTTCGGAATTGGATTCTGACGATCTTTACATACACTCATATACCGTATAGAGTACTAATAAAATCTCATAATATCCATAACAGAACCCCTACATAGTGTGGCATGAAAAGTTTTCTCATTCAGCAAAAACACTATTCATAAGGGTTACAAAAAGTTGAAAATTTTGGGGGTTATTACAGTCTCCCCTCCTTAAAAGGATTCCGTCCCGGAATCAAACAGAAAACAAATAGGGGTACTTTTCTAGCATTGTGCTCTCTAGTTCCCAAGTTGATTCTTCCACATTATGATTCTGCCATAGTACTCTGACTAGCTTGATTACTTTGTTCCGAAGCACCTGCTCCTTCTTATCTATAATCCTTACTGGCTTCTCCACGTAAGTTAGATCTGGCTGCATATCCACCTGCTCGTACTCCACTATGTGTCTGGCATCCCGATGATACTTCCTTAGCATTGACACATGGAACACATTATGAACTTGTTGTAAATTAGGGGGTAAGGCTAGCTCGTAAGCTAACTTTCCAATCCGTCTTAATATCTCAAAAGGTCCAATGTATCTTGGGCTTAGTTTTCCTTTCCTTCCGAATCTCATTAATCCCTTCCAAGGGGATACCTTTAGCAGTACTAAGTCCCCTACTTCATATTCCTTATCCTTTCGGGCTAGGTCTGCATATTTCTTCTGTCTGTCTTGGGCTGCTACAAGTCGCCCTCTGATAAGATCCACTATATCTTTGGTCCTTTGGACCACTTCGGGTCCGAGCATCTTCCGCTCTCCTACTTCATCCCAGTATAAGGGAGATCGACACCTTCTTCCGTACAGGGCCTCATAAGGCGGCATTCCGATGCTAGCATGAAAGCTATTGTTATAAGAAAACTCGATCAACGGCAAGTGATCATCCCAACTCCCTTTAAAGTCTATTGCACAGACTCTCAACATATCCTCTAGTGTCTGGATGGTCCTTTCACTCTGCCCATCCGTCTGGGGATGGTACACGGTACTCATATTTAACTTGGTCCCCGCACATTCCTGAAAACTCCTCCAAAATCTGGAGTTGAACCTGGGGTCTCGGTCTGAGACAATGGACGCTGGGACTCCATGTCGCGTTACTATTTCCTTAAGGTAAATGTCCACCAGTCTATCGACTGTGTATCTCTCATTGATAGGAATGAAATGAGCTGACTTTGTCAGTCGGTCTATAATTACCCAAATGGCGTCGTGATTGGCTTTCGTCCTTGGCAAGCCTACAATAAAATCCATCGCTATCTGTTCCCATTTCCATTCGGGAATCTCCAGGGGTCGTAAGAGTCCACTGGGTCTCTGGTGCTCTGCTTTTACCCTTTGGCAAGTCAAACATTTGTTTACCCATTCTGCTACGTCCCTCTTCATGTTGGGCCACCAGTAATATTCCTTCAAATCCCTATACATCTTGGTACTTCCCGGGTGAATGGAATACCTTGAACTATGGCTTTCATCCAATATCTCATCTTTAAGCTCTTGAACATTCGGAACCCAAATCCGGTAGGAGTACCTCATTATCCCTTTATCATCTTTCTCGGTATAGATCTCCTCTCCAATCATTGACTCTCTACCTTCATTCATTATTTTCTCCTGGCACAATCTGATCTTTTCCAATAACTCTGGCTGCATTGAGATCTCAAAAAGCTTTTCAGTTCCGGTTCCGGTTACCTTTACTTCTATTTCCATTTTCTCAAAATCCCTTATCAATTCTTCCGAAGTCGTTATCATTCTGAGTCTTTTCTTTCTACTAAGGGCATTAGCCACCACATTGGCTTTCCCTGGATGATAAAGAATCTCACAATCATAGTCCTTGATTAGTTCTAACCATCTCTTCTGGCGCATGTTGAGCTCTTTCTGCGTAAATATGTACTTGAGGCTCTTATGGTCTGTGAAAATCTCGCACTTCTCTCCATACAAGTAGTGCCTCCAAATTTTTAAGGCATATACTATTGCCGCGAGCTCAAGGTCATGAGTAGGATATCTAACCTCGTATTCCTTCAATTGTCTCGACGCATACGCAATCACTTTACCGTGCTGCATAAGCACACATCCTAATCCTTTGTGCGACGCGTCACTATATATCACAAAATCTCCTTTTCCATCCGGCAATGCCAATACCGGAGCCGTTATCAACCTTTTCTTTAATTCCTGAAAACTGTTCTCGCATTTCTCCGTCCATTCAAACTTCTCTGTCTTACGAGTAAGTCGTGTCAAAGGGGCTGCGATCTTCGCAAAGTCCTGTACAAATCTACGATAGTAGCCGGCCAATCCTATTAAACTCCTTACCTCTGTGGGTGTGGTTGGCCTTTCCCAATTTGAGACCGCCTCTATCTTGGAGGGGTCGACCAATACTTCTTCTTTATTGATCACATGTCCTAAAAACTATACTTCATTCCGCCAGAATTCACACTTCGAGAATTTGGCATATAACTGTTCCTCTCTGAGTATTCCTAGAGCTATCCTCAAATGCTCTGCATGTTCTGTCTCAGTCCTTGAGTAGATCAAAATATCATCGATAAAAACTATCACACATTTGTCCAAGTACTTCTTAAATACTCTATTCATTAAATCCATGAAAGCCGCTGGGGCGTTGGTTAATCCAAAGGACATTACCAAGAACTCATAATGCCCATACCTGGTACGGAACGCTGTCTTGGAAATATCTTCGGGTTTAATCTTTAGTTGGTGATATCCAGTTCTCAGGTCGATCTTGGAAAAATAAACAGCATCCTTTAGCTGGTCGAACAGATCATCTATTCTAGGTAATGGGTACCTGTTCTTTATGGTTAGCTTGTTCAACTCTCGATAGTCTATGCACAGCCTCATGCTCCATCTTTCTTCTTAACAAATAAAACTGGTGCTCCCCATGGAGACACACTGGGTCTTATCATACCCTTATCCAAGAGTTCCTGCAATTGGATAGCTAATTCCTTCATTTCTAACGGGGCTAACCGGTAAGGTGCTTTTGAAACTGGAGCCGTCCCTGGGGCCAACTCAATAGCAAATTCAATCACTCTATCGGGTGGTAATCCCGGAAGGTCTTGTGGGAATACATCTTCAAATTCGTTGACTACTGGAATATCTTGTAAGTTAGGCACCTCCTTCTGCGTGTCCACCACATAGGCTAGGTAGGCCTCACTTCCTTTTCGTAGCATCCTTTTGGCCTGGGCCATGGTAAAAAATTTCTGCGTCTGCCTCTTTCCTCTAAATATAACTTCTTTCTTCCCTGGGACATTTAGCTTAACTTTCTTCCCTTTACAGTCTATCTGAGCATCATTGCTAGATAGCTAGTCCATTCCCAAAATTACATCAAACTCCCCTAATTTAAAAGGAATCATATCAACACTAAAAGATTGCTCCCCTATGCCTATCTCACAGGCGGGGTGAATCTGGTTAACAGGAATAATTTCATGATTGGCTATTTCTACTTGCAAGGGTTCTATCAAGGGTTCAGCCTTAAGTCTTAACTTACGCGCAAAGTCCTTTGATATAAAAGATTTAGTTGCTCCCGAATCAAATAAAACATTTGCACTGACTGAATTTAGAGAAAGGGTACCTGCTATCATATCTGAATCTTTCATAGCATCCTGGACTGTCATGTTGAAAGTCCTCGCAGTAGGTGGCTTATTAGAAGCATCCCTGCTTGCTCCCGAAGCTGCTGGTTTGTTCATTGGGCATTCCCTCTTCCAATGACCTGGGCCTCCACACTGATGACAAGTGGTGGTTGGAATGACGGCAGAGGTTGATGATGGGCACTTAGTTGAATAGTGGCCTTCCCGACCGCACTTAAAGCAGGTTACTGGCTTTCCTTTACACTCCCCAGTGTGATTCCTTCCACATATGTTACAGGCTGGCAATGGGGGTCGAGACTGGTTGGAATAGGACATTCTTGATTTCTGGCCGCACTGGCTCACACTCACACTCATTGGCCGCTTAAACCCAGTGTTCCTTCCTGGTAGGGACACTGCTCCTCGATTAAATCTAGTTGGGAAGCTCCTTCCTGCGGAACCTCCACCCATGCTCATACTTTTCCTCTTTATTCCTTTCTTCTCTCTTTCCTTCTGCATCTGTTCACTTCCGACTTCTACAATCGTTGCCTTTTGCACCAGAGTGGCATAGTCCGTAAGCTCAAGGATTGCCACCCTATTCTGAATCCACGGTTTCAGTCCCTACTGAAATCTCCTAGCTTTCTTTTCCTCGGTGCTCACAAACTCCGGCACAAACCTTGATAACTCAGTAAATTTCGCTTCGTACTCTGCTACAGACAAGTTATTCTGCTTTAGCTCCAAGAACTTGAGCTCTATCTGGTTTTCCATAAACCTCGGGAAATACTTTCCCAGAAACAACTGACTAAATCTCTCCCAGGTTATAATAGCATCTGTCTCCATGTTTTTCTTGGCCTCCCACCAGTAGTTAGCTTCTCCTTTCAGAAGGTAGGTAGCAAATACAGTCTTCTGTGCCTCATCGGTACTCAAAATCTCAAAGGATTTCTCCATTTCCTTTAACCATGCCCTTGCCTCAACTGGGTCGGCTGATCTGTGGAACTCAGGGGGCTTAAGGGACTTAAAAGCCCTGAAAGAGTTTGCCACAGTATTGTTATTTCCTTGAGGGGATGGGTTGGGTTGACGTTCCAAATTCTGCCTTAGGAGTTGCATGAAATGGCCCATGGGATCCATGCCTGGGTTTGGTACTGGTTGCTCAACCTCGGTTTCTCCTTCTTCAGCCTCTATCTCAAATCCCTCAACATCATATGTTTCCTCTTCCTCTTCATACAGGGAGTCATCCTGTTCCACATAATCCTCATCTTCCTCTTCACTGTGTTCCTGATTCCTATCATCCTGGTTATGGCTTCCCTGGTCCTCAGATCCAGGGTTCGCCCTAGTTCCAATCTTTCTTGGCGGCATGATTCTGATAATAAAAAAAATTATTGGGAAATTCAACGTTAGGTCACAATCATATACAACATTGTGCCTTGCACAGCTCTTATAATGGGGAGAACGTATATCGCAATTCTATTATTTTAAGAAAGTTCTAATACGAAGTGCAGTAATAATAATGATAAAAACAGTGATCCCGTCACTAATGAACTGAACCAAAGGAAACAAATATATACATAATGCGAGAAATACATAGTTTGATCTGGTCAAAAGTACAACAGTGCTACAGTCATCTGTCCCAAAAGTGATACACAAGAGTCTATCTGTCTAGTCAGAAAAAGGGATGCTATATACAAGTCAACTATCCCGGAAAATTGGCTCTTACTAAGGCCTCGGCTAACTAGACAACTAGACTATTCCATCATCAATCCTGAATCACACACCGGAGCGGGTCAGCTCCCATACCCTTTCCATCGCACGACGGAAGATATAGTCGGCCTTCCGCCTGGAGATCCTACCATGCCTGTCCCCCTGGAGCGATCTGAGCCTCGCTCGGGATGTGAGCTCTATCCCCGTAAGCTCCCTCCTCAAGGATCGGGGTATAGAAGCCCTAGTCTCATAAGCTCGAGTACGCCTACCCGCCCTCTCTGCATCCAACTCCCTCCTGGCCTCATCCAGTCGGCCCTCGGCAACAGCCACTCGGGTCCTCAGAACATCCTGAACATATCCATGAGCTAACGAAGACTGCCTGTGGGCAGGGTCAAGAAGTGGTGAATCCGGAGCCGCTGAGGGTGCCTCTTCAGTCTGCCTAGGCTCGGAAGTATGGGTCTCTGAGCTGTCATCATCGGGAATCCAGGATAGTGGTGGAGGGGTAGGGGCTCTGACCACCGGAAGTGTGGGTAATGGGGTACCAGCATACACTACCATAGGTCCAACACGCTCCTCAGCTACTGGGACCTCATCCGGGTCCTCCTCATCTGGAATAGCAATAACCTCTGTCTCTGACTCCTCTGAGGGGTCCTCCTCATCTGAAATAGCAATGACCTCCATCTCTGACTCCTCTGAGGGGTCCTCCTCATCCTCCTCCATCTCAGACTCCTCCTGATCCTCAACATCTAGCAGTGCCTCATCATGCTCACGCTCGAACATCTCAGGGTCCTCTATCTCAGGAGCCTACATATTAAACGAGCTAAGTTACTATCATGATACTTATAAGGGTTCCCGTAAGGGTTTTAACTGTCAGCACTACTTTAAGTAGTCCGACCATGAACTTGGCAAGAGTTCTTATTATCTTTGTGAGTTTGTTATTATATCGACGCATCATCTCTGAGGTTTATAACGCTTAGCTCTGATACCATTTCTGTAACACCCCCAGATCCGGGGTCGGGGATCCGGGTCGTCACGGTCTTTCTTTCCATAATATCACTTCACTTAATTAATAATAAATAACCTTATGCTGTGACCCCACACTAACACACACCACAACCCGTTATAGTCTCAGAGATGAAATTGAAATAAGTACAAGTCTTTGAATCCACAATTTAAAAGTTATTACAACCCAAAATGATTACTTGATAATTTACAGTTAATTGCCATTATCTGCCACAAGTTATAATTATACATAATTTGATTCTCAAAAGTAGAGTGCCTGATCTACCAATAGATCTACCTCTGCAGCTATAGCAGCCACAACATCATCGGGAAGACGCGGGACGCTTCCCACGCGCTTGCGCTGGGTCTGCTGGAGTCTGGCCATCTTTCCTAACTTTTGTTGTGTGATGAAGAAATAAAGCAAGAGTGAGCCTTACAGCTCGCAAGATAGTATAAAGTGATAACAATAATATAAGTATCTAAATGGATACTTACTAGAATCTTTTATCCTGTGTAAGATAATTACTTACTAGATATAAGTAAAAACAAGGGATGAAGTTACCAAATACTTCACTATACTTATATCATTTATAAAGCTACTTGAACTACCACTGTTCAAAGTATAATTAGCTTTTACCAGTTCATCACATAGATGAGACTACAAGACAAGATTTGAATAGATTAAACCTTTGAAATATTATTAAAGGAAATGAAGTTATGATATACTTCATTAAGTTCTGATATATATATATATATATCCACATATACATCTTCTTTATACATTTCCTGAAAACCTCTGTCATGTAAAGTATGAACAGAGTTTGAAACATCCAATAAATTTTGGGAAAGGAAAAGAATTTTGGCATAAACCAGGTATCTCGCTGATCAGGCAAAGATACCAATAAGTAACCTTTTCTACTAGTAGATGGACGAATTCCCCACTGGTCATCACCCTGGTCGTAATAGGACCTTATGCTGGACTGCCACTCAGCCACTTATGTATTTGATGGACTCCCACTGAGCCACTTACACTATCATGGACGCCCACTAAGCCCATGTTGCTTATGCCGACTCAATAGATGGACTTACTTCCCGAACGTTGGGTAAGTAATCAATTCATTTACCAAAACTGCAACCTTGTTGCGAATATAAAATACACCACAGAGCCGGATCCCTCAGGTTTTGAGCGAGTATTTAAATCCCCTTAAAAAAGATCTTAAATAAAAAAATGAGTTTTGGGATCCGCTCTAACTTTTAAAAATCATTTTGAAGACTCGAAAACACTTTAAAGAGTGTTTGGAGTAAAGCTGATTTAATGAAGTAAATCAGTCCCCAGTATATTTAGAAAATGTCTGAATATTATTATTTAAATAATATTCCCATAAAGACTAATCTTTATAAAAATAATTGAAGTAGAAGTATTAAAACTTATACTTGAAACGAGTATTAAATAACCAAAGATATACTTATACGAAAGTACTATCTTTATTTGAATAATCAAAAATAAGTTTGATTATCGACACCTTATTCTTTAATACAATAAAGAATATTATTAAGTAATAAGCGGAGTCATAATACCTCGAATGAATACTGTAAATAATATTCATAAAATAAAGGAGTCATACATCCTCAAATGAATATCCAAGTAATATTCAATAATAATATGAACTGAGTCATAAGCCCTCGGATGAATATTCGAAATAATATTCAATAGTAATATAAAGAGTCATAAGCCCTCGAATGAATATTCATATAATATTCATAAAATAAAATAAAGTTATCGAATAAACCTTATTCGATTAATAGTTTTGAAAACTATAACCATATATATATATAAATATATATGTATATATATACATATATACAAAATCTACTCGGGATCCTCGACTCCCGGTTTTAGAAAATGTTTTCACCTTTTGGGTCCTTATAATAAGGGTATATGCAAAATACTGTTATCCTCTAGCATAGGTATTATCAACTGAACCAACAGACATATATATGGCAAGAATACGAAACAGGCATGCATATGTACCATATAACATGCTACAATATATCGCAAGAATCTGCTATAACAAATATGCATTTAACGCAAGATCATGCATATACACATATACATCACAACAACAGTATAACGGGTAGAAAACTTGCCTGAGCGACTTGGGGTGATAAAAGGCTCGGGACGAGTTTGGTAACCTATAAACAACAAGTAAGTTGGAATTAAACCAAAGTCACTTGTAAATCTATACTTTAACTAACTTAGACTCTAACGCTTATTTTGCGCTTACTGATTCACTTAAGTCACTCGGGTACCCTCGGCTCCACCATTTTTAATAATTTAACCTTTACGAGTTTTAAGGAGATTCCTTCGCGAGTGTCTTACTAACTTCCTAACACACTTACCATAAATGTTTCATACCTTAATTAACCCTTTTTGGTCTTTAACCTATGTTTCAAAGTAAGGCGAGGGGAAAAGTTTCGTTCGCGAAACGTCGTTACTTGAAACGGTCGTTTCTCCTAAACCGTGCATCGGAATCGAACGAACTATATATCAAAACGAAGCTCGTAACATGAACTATCTAAACATGGCAATGGTCATAATCTAGCAGGGGGTTCTCGAGTCCTAATGTTATGCACAAAAACAGTCTAAAGAAAATCGGACGTTACGACGGCTATGTTTACGCGATTTCTCAATTTAAAACCATTCAAAACCAACCCAATTCAACCTCAATCCAACATACAACCAACATCCATCCTTATCACATCATAACAACCCCAACCAATTCAATTTTAACATTAATACTTATGCCTAAGCTTGAATTTAACTATACTACATTCTTATAACCAAAACAACAAGATTTACCAATCCGATTCAATACCATTTCAATCCCAAACTCTAAATCACAAACATCAAGCTACAATATCACCCTACTAATCAAAATCATCTTATAATACATAGGAATCTAGGGTTTGGAGATGATATACCTTCCTTGAAGTGGTGGGAGGAGCTAGGAAGCCTTAAGAAGCTTTGAGAAGTCTTAGGAATGCTTGGATCTTCAAGGAAATCAAGAAAAATTTCAAGTTAAAAACTTGAAAACACTATTCATTGTCTTCTTCTTTGATTAAATGAAGAAGATTGAGAAGGAATTGATGGCTTAAACTCATGATATAGCCCTAACTAAGCATAAGGATGATTAGGGAATTAACTCACCAATTTAGGAAGCTTGGATCTTTGATTTTGAAATTCCTTGCCTTTAAAATGTTAAAAAGCCGAGAGCATGAAGAACAATGCCTTGGTTTCTTTTTTTTTGATTTTGATGAAAGTGATTTGCTTGGCTTGGTTGATTGGTTTTGTGTTTGATTTAGTTAATTACCTTGTTGCCCTTGATTTTGTGTGGTTAAAAAGCCACCACATCTCCTTCCTTCCCATGTCATGCCCATGTCATGTGGTGATGTCATCCTTCCCTCCTTGTCCTCTTCTCATTGGTTGGGTGACATCACTCTCTCTAATCCCTTTGATTAACTTCCTAATTGTTTGCCTAATGACCGCTGATCTGTTATACGGTTCGCTTAACTTTCGTTCTCGTTTATCGTTTGAAGGATCATACCCGGGATCTTATTACTTAGGTTCCCTTAACCTTTCTCAATACATTATATTCCTTTTTATGATCCTCTATTATAATCCTTTAATTTAAATCCTTTTTATCCTGTTACCTTATACTCAATTATCTCCGTATCTAGTGGATTTCCGGGAAAAACCAAAGTGTTCGGAATTGGATTCTGACGATCTTTACATACACTCATATACCGTATAGAGTACTAATAAAATCTCATAATATCCATAACAGAACCCCTACATAGTGTGGCATGAAAAGTTTTCTCATTCAGCAAAAACACTATTCACAAGGGTTACAAAAAGTTGAAAATTTTGGGGGTTATTACACACCATGTGAACAGTCAGTAAACGGTTAGAAAAAGAGTTAATGGGCACGTAAAATAAGCAATAATTACCGTGCACATGCAGTTTTTCAGGACATACACATTAAGCACTAACCCATAATGATTATGACTATTTTATCTAACATTAACCAATATTCTGTAAAAATATTATCGTTCAAATAATGACCAAAAATAAACCAATTAAATAAATACTGCCACGTCAGCATCAGAACTTGATTATTATCATGATTCAAAAGTCATCAGAATATGGCTCCTTAACTCGAAAAATGAATGTGTATTCCTGTAATTCTTCACATAAATACTGATATGGTTTCATCAGAACTTAATCATCAGAACTTCCATCAGAACTTGTCCTCAGAATATATGCAATCTGACACATAGACTGTTCATCTAAAACAACATTTATCACTACAGTAATTTTCATCATTCATATGGAGTGAAAGTGTGTGCATTAAGCTAAATATCAGACAAAGAGTAAAGTCTGATTCACTTAAGTACATCTTAGAAATAAGGCATAACTAAGAACTTTACTCAAAATCTATCATTATTCTGAAGTCTACTTTAGAATGAGTTCATGCATGAGTCCACCTCAACTGTTTTGTGCTCATTTTATGCATCTTTTGAAATTCTATTTTTAAGTGGCTTCTCAGTGTAAGTAAGTCACGACTGCTTATCAGAATTTATGCTATTATCAGAGTATTTCTCCCGTAATCATAGAGTGTAAAAGTCACCAAGAAATTTTTTATTTTGCTTTTCTAATGCATATTACTTAATACCAGCAATTCACTTGGGTCTTCCCTTCCACATTTTTACTCTAGATCTCAAAGGAGTACCTGATTTTTATTCCCTTTTCTTTTCCTTTTTTTTTGATAAGTGAGGTTTATCAGCACTTAGTACATCCATCAGATTTACTAACATCAGAACTTAACAGATAAGAAGCATTATTCTAGTTTTTGACTTAGTAATAAGATACACAAACTAAACTTAACTAAGCTCAATATCAGAATTTGCTTGTGTTAAAAGATTTCCACATAAACAATTACTTCAAACATGGGATCTTTAGTATATTAGAGACTACTAGGTCAGCATCTAGCACAGTTATCCTCATTGGATTGAATAGTCACAGAAACCTTCATATCACTATCAGAGTTTAGAAATTCACATCAGACAACAATCAGCACTTAAGCAAATTTATTTTAAGCACATAATACATAAAGATAGTAATATCTGTAAATACTGATCATAAAGTCTGATGTATCAGAACATAAACTAAGTAGATTTAGAGAAAGAACCTGAAACCATTCCAAGTTCATTTACCAATCTTGTAAAAGTAGCTTCACACAGTGGTTTTGTGAAGATATCTGCTAGTTGTTCATCTATTGGAACAAAATGCAATTCCACTGTACCTTCATCCACATGTTCCCTTATGAAGTGGTACCTAATGCTGCTGTGCTTTGTCATTGAGTGTTGAACTGGATTACCTGTCATAGCAATAGCACTTTGATTATCACAGTAAATAGGGATTTTAGAAAATTCTAACCCATAATCCAGTAAATGATTCTTCATCCAAAGAAGCTGTGCACAACAGCTTCCTGCAGCAATGTATTCTGCTTCTGCAGTTGATGTGGAAATTGACTTCTGTTTCTTGCTAACCAAGAAACCAATCTGCCTCCAAGAAATTGGCAGCTTCCACTTGTGCTTTTCCTGTCAATTTTGCATCCTGCAAAATCTGCATCTGAGTAACCTATTAGCTTAAAGTCTGATTCTCTAGGATACCACAATCCCAGATCAGCTGTACCATTAAGGTACTTGAAAATTCTTTTCACAACTGTTAAGTGAGGTTCTCTTGGATCTGCTTGAAATTTTGCACAAAGACAGGTAGCATACATGATATCAGGTCTACTTGCAGTTGGATAGAGTAGAGAGCCAATCATACCTCTGTAATCAGTAATATCTACTGATTTACCAGTATCCTTATCCAACTTTGTTGCAGTGGCCAAATGAGTGGATGCACTTGAACAATCCTGCATTCCAAATCTTTTCATTCTGCTTGACTTGAAGGCCTAGAAAATAGTTAAGTTCTCCCATCATACTCATTTGATATCTTGACTGCATCAGCTTGGCAAACTTCTTACAAAGTCTGTCATTTGTAGAACCAAAAATGATATCATCAACATATATTTGCACCAAAAGTAAGTCCTTTCCATGGTTGAGGTAGAACAATGTTTTGTCAATAGTCCCTCTGTTAAATCCACTTTCCAGAAGAAACTGAGCTAAAGTCTCATACCATGCTCTTGGAGCTTGCTTAAGGCCATAAAGTGCTTTATCAAGCCTGTAGATATGATTGGGAAATTTGGGATCTACAAAGCCTGGAGGTTGTTCAACATATACCTCTTCTTCCAATTCTCCATTGAGAAAAGCACTTTTCACATCCATTTGAAAGACTTTAAACTTCTTGTGAGTAGCATAAGCCAAAAATATCCATATGGCTTCCAATCTAGCAACCGGTGCAAATGTTTCTTCATAATCAATTCCCTCATATTAAGAGTATCCTTTTGCAACCGGCCTTGCTTTGTTCCTTGTAATTATGCCATCACTGTCAGTTTTGTTTCTGAACACCCACTTTGTACCAACAACAGACCTGTTCTTTGGTCTTGGCACTAGGGTCCAGACTTTATTTCTTTCAATTCTTGCATTGCTTGCACCCAATCAGCATCCTGAAGAGCTTCTTCCACTTTCTTTGGCTCAGTCTGAGAAAGAAAAGAATGATAGAGACATTCATTTGATGTAGCTGTTCTAGTTCTGACACCTGCATCAAGATTTTCAATAATTAAGTCAGGTGTATGTACTTTAGCCCACTTCCTTACAGATGGAAGGTTCTCTCTAGAACTGGATACTCCTCCATGATCCATGCTGTCTCCATCAACATTTTCTGATGCTCCCCCTGAAATTGTGCTCTCTGAGTTGGATCCTTCCGAATTTGAGTTTCCAGAAATATCAGAACATGAGTTTCCAGAATTATCAGAACTTGGCCCATCAGAACTTGACGAATCAGAACTTGAAGAGCCTGTTGTAGATTCTGATGCTTCTTGAGATGTGTTTGTATCTTCAGTATACTCCCCCTGCACAGGTGCATCTTCCTTAGGAATAGTCACCACATATTCAATGACATCAGAGTTTAATCTATAAGAGTTTGCAGTATCAGGATTTAGACTGTCAGGAGTTTCAGAATCATAATTTAAAATTTTATTTTCAAATCTCAGCTGATCATGATCATTGAAATCTTCAAGTCCAGTAATCTTCTTATCATCAAAAGAGACATTGATAGATTCCATGATAACCCTTGTTCTTAAATTGTAGACTCTGAAGGCTTTTGTAGAAAGTGGATATCCAACAAAAATTACTTCATCAGCTTTTAGATCAAATTTGGATAGCTGTTTGGGATGAGTCTTAAGAACAAAACACTTGCATCCAAATACATGAAAATACTTCAGATTTGGCTTCTTTTTCTTCACCATCTCATATGGTATTTTTCCATGCTTGTTGATAAGTGTTGAATTCTGAGTAAAACAAGCAGTCTGCACAGCTTCAACCCAAAAGTAGGTTGGCAACTTTGCTTCATCAAGCATAGTTCATGCAACTTCAATAGAGTTCTATTCTTTCTTTCAACAACTCCATTTTGCTGTGGAGTTCCAGGAGCAGAAAATTCCTGCTTTATTCCATGGTCTTTGCAGAACTCTTCCATGATCAAATTCTTGAACTCACTGCCATTATAACTTCTTATAATCTTCATAGAATCTTTGAACAATTTATCCAGTTGCTTGACATTATCAATCAAGATAGATGCAATTTCACTTTTTATGTGCAAGAAATACACCCATGTGTATCTGGTGAACTCAACCACTATGACCATAGCATATTTCTTCTTTGCAATAGACATGACATTAACTGGACCAAATAGATCAATATGTAGTAGGTGATAAGGCTCAAGAATTGATGATTCAGTCTTGCTCTTGAATGAAGATTTTCTTTGTTTTGCCTTCTGACAAGAATCACAAAGGCCATCAGGAGCAAATACTGATTTTGGCAATCCTCTCACAAGATCTTTCTTGAGTAGTTCATTTATATTGTTAAAATTTAAATGAGAGAGTTTCTTGTGCCAATCCCAGCTTTCTTCAATTGATGCTCTACTTAACAGACAGATTGCAGAACCATCAGTACTTGTTGAAAGCTTGGCTTCATAAATGTTACCATGCCTGTATCCTTTCAGAACAACTTTGCTTGTAGATTTGCTTACAACTTCACAGTGTTCTTCAAAGAAATCCACATGATAACCCTTATCACAGATTTGACTCACACTCAGCAGATTGTGTTTAAGTCCTGAGACCAGAGCTACTCTTTCAATGATGATATTCCCAAGATTGATATTGCCATATCCCAGAGTTTTTCCAATGTTTCCATCTCCATAAGAAACACCTGGGCCAGCTTTCTCCACAAAGTCTGATAGCAGGGCTTTATTTCCAGTCATATGTCCTGAACATCCACTGTCCAGAACTAGGATATTATTCCTGTTGCCCTGCAATCACAAAGACCACTAATGATTAGTTTTAAGGACCCATACTTGCTTGGATCCTTTGGCCTTTTTAAGTTTGTTAACATTTGCAGCGGATTTAGCATCAGAGTTTATGTTAACAGTTTTCTTATCATAATTTGCAATATCAGACTTTGTATCAGAACTTACACTAGAAGGAATAATGCTAACTTTCTTTACAGAAGGTTTTATTTGATAATAATCATAGTATAAACTATGATATTCCTTACAAGTATAAATGGAATGCCATAAACTACCACAATGAAAACAAGGATTTTGTGGCTTATATCTAACAGACTGACTCTTAACTCCTAACTTAGAGGGTAAGGAGTTTATGTTCTTATTCTTCCCGCAAAAAGAAGCCAGATGGTTAGAGTTTCCACAGTTATGACATGTTTTTCTAGGAGCATTAGAGACAGGCTTATAATTGTTAATTTTGTTCACACCTTCCTTTCCATTCCTATTTTTCCTAGGTGGCTTTACCTTGTTTACATTTTTGACATCTTTCAGCTTATGTTTAAGCTGCTTCTTAGTCATTAAGCCTATGTTAACTTTAGTTGGCCTATCCTGTTTAGGTTTGTCAGAAGTTACTTCCTCCTTAACTTCTGATTTCTCAATATCAGACTTTGCAGTTACAAACTTAACAGGATTTACCTTTGGTTTTTGTTTAACAACTATAGGCTCAGTTTCTACAGTTCTCTTACTGTTCTTATCATCTCCATAACCTAAGCCCTCTTTCCAGTTTCCACTACTAAGAATATCCTGAGTTGCTTTACCAGAGTTAGTCCAAGTCCTGATAATCTCTCTTTCCTTTTCTAACTCAGTTTTTAGAGATTCATTCATTTTTAGCACTTCATCCCTAACATAAAAGGCACCATCTCTATCTTTCTGAGTTTGATGGAACATGACTAACTCTTTTTCTAAATAATCATTCCTCTTTTTATAAGCAAGATTTTCAGAAGTTAATCTTTCACATGTTAAAGTTTGATCTTTATAACTAATGAACATGGTTTTCAGATATCTTCTCAACTCAGTAATATCATCAGTATGAAAGGCATAAGTAGTTTGAGGTACCTTTAAGTCAACAGTATCAGAACTGCTATCAGCATTTGCCATCAAGGCATAGTTTTCCTCATCCTCAGAATCTGAAGCATCTGACCAGCTTTTCTTCTTTGTGAAAAGAGCCTTGCCTTTGTCACTCTTCCCTTTTTTGCAATCAGGAGATATGTGGCCTTTCTCACCATAGTTGTAGCATTTAACATTTGAGTAATCTCCTCTGTCAGACTTTCCTCCTTTGCCTTCAAATTTTCTGAAACCTTTCTTATTAGAACTTGTACCTTTCCTGAAAAACTTCTTTCCTCTCCTGAATTTCCTGTATGCAATCTTCATAATTTCTTTCACCACAAGAGCACACAGCTTCATCATCTCTTCATCAGGGTCTATCTCAGGTATACTTTCAGTTTCTGAGTCATCATCACTATCAGAACTTGATGACTCAGTATCAGACTTTGTGATGAGAGCTTTTCCCTTGCCTTTCTTTGAGGCAGCAACTTTGGGACTTTCCTCCTCAGCCACAAAGGCAACTGTCCTTGACTTTCTTCCATTCCTCTTGCTTCTTTGTTCCATCTCAAGTACATGAGTCTTGAGCATCCCATAAATTTCATCAAGAGTTGTTTAATCAAGATTATAGTTATCTCTTATTATTGTGGCATTCAAATCCCATCTTTCAGGAAGAGCTAACAGGAATTTAAGATTTGAATCTTCAATATCATACTCTTTGTCAACTAGTGACAAATCATTCAAGAGTTTGACAAATCTGTCATATAAATCAGTTAATGACTCATCAGGCTTTGAGTCAAAGTGCTCATACTCTTGAGTGAGTATAGTCTTCATGTTCTTCTTAATTGAATCAGTTCCCTGACACCTTGTTTCCAAAGCATCCCATATCTCTTTTGCAGTCTTGCATTGAATTACCCTATTTGACATGACATTATCAATGGCACTATGCAGCAAGTGTCTTACCTTTGCATCCTTTGCAATCGATGAGATATCTTCAGCAGTGTAATCACTTTTCTCCTTTGGTACAGACTTTGCTGGCTGACCTACAACTTCCACAGAGAGTTTGGTTGGCATATGTGGTCCTTCATTAATCCTGTCGAGATATTCTGGATCTGTAGCTTCCAGAAACATAGCCATCTTTACTTTCCATATGGAATACTCAGAAGGTTTCAACATGGGAACTCTTATAGTCTCATATCGACTATGGGTTATGGTTTTTGGAGGTTCTTCAGTTTTGGTGGGCTTGGTTGGAGTTTCTTCTTCAGACATGATTGTTTTTGGATCTTAAACTATTTGTGTGTTAACAGATGGCTCTGATACCACTTGTTAGGTCACACACACTATAGAAGGGGGTTGAATACAGTGTTTAGCACAATCAAATCGGGTATAAGAACTCGAGTAACAGAAAACAGACTTTATTCAACACAATAAACTCTGTTACAATATGGAACTGTCCTCTCTCAGTGATGAACAAATTATCACGAGAGCTGCTAGGGTTACAAAGAATAATAACTTCGATAATGATAACACTAATAGTGTAAACCCTATGCCTGTGTTTATATACTACACAGTTAAAAGATAAATTCTAATTGATATGGAATATAATTCTGCTTCCTAAAATATATCAACTAGTTATCTTTTCTTCCAAGTATTCTATTCTTCATAGAATTCCTCCTTCATGCATAATTCTTTCTGTCTTAGTCTCGATCTTCTTTCCTTTCAATCAGCCGCTTGCCTTATCTGAAAGTCATATTAAGTCCTGATATTATCTCCTGATAAATATCTTCTGATCACTTAAGTTCTGATAACTTAAGTTCTGATATCTTAAGTTTTGTCTTCAGTATAAGTGCTGATTTCCAGTTAAGTACTGATTTGTCCTGTTAGTAAGATCTGAAAACTAAACACAAATCATATTACACATGACATTATCAAATATATCTAACAATGTAACTGAGATGTTTGTTTATCCCCACAATTTTCTCTGAACTCCACAATTCCTTCCTGTATGATTTCATTGATTCCCGGATAAATATAGCATGGGTACAAACCACTGTGTGACTGTATAATCTGAAATCATAGAGTTGTCTTAAAATCTTCGAGAAAAATTATACCCGTAGAAATTTCATTCATTTCCTGCGTCTGAAAACCTAGTGGTATTCTATGGAGTAATCCTTTGAGGAAGTTCCACAATTTTCATCTGTAGGTCTTGAAATTAGTTCCATTGGAGTAAGAAAACCATTATCTATAATTTTCGTGTTCGGAAATTTTCCGTCTGAATAGCACATGGTCTTGGTTTCTTCAAAGGATTAAAATCCACTTTAAAAGCCCGGAGGAATCCTGAGTCTACCAATCATTTGAGTATCCTTAATTTAATATTTAAGAGAAATTTAAATTTCCAATATTTTTAATTTTTTTAGAAAATAAATTAATCAAAAATAAATATTTACGTAAAATTTAATTTTCAAGAATTTCAAATTTTCTTAAAAATTAAATAAAACGTAAATTATTATCTAAGAAAAATTTAAATTTAAGAATTTAAAATTTATAAAAAAATAAATAAATCAGAAATAATTAATAAGGGGTTACAAAAATTGTTAAGTGCTCTATGGCGACTCCTTCTGTGCTTTACGCCGTCTTTTATAGTGTGTGGCGACTAGAGTACTAACAATAATTGCAATACAAATCGCCTTAGAGATTATTTAATTCTTTCCGACTCCTGCGACTCCAGCTTAGTTTGATTCATCTATGGCGACTAAGAGAAGGACATGATGCTTCTCCACTTAGTTAATCGAACCCTTTTCTCTGGCGACTCCAAGTACTTATGTCGGCTGTTAAACACAATACAAAGCGAGTGAATTATATTTTTCCCACGCGACAATAGGCAGACTCGTGCAATTGTTTTTAGCGCGCGTGTGGCTTCAGAAGCTGGCAGCCCAAATGCATTTTTGTTTAATAAATAAATAAAGGACTGCATTTGGCTTAAACAATCAAATTGCGCGCATGAACTCCAGACAAGTTCCAGAGGTGCCAATCTAAACAAAAAAAACTTTGTTTTGTTCGTAAAATGGTAGCCCACATTTGTTTACATATACTCTGGAAACTATTCTGGCAGCTTACAAACTACAAAATTGGCAGCTATAAATCGGAGAAAAAAAATAAATTCAAATTAAAAAATTTTATTTACTAAAATTTAAGTAGTAAATTAATTTAGTTAAATTTATAAAATAAATGTATTTAAATTAAGTTTATATAATAAACTTATTTAAATTAAATTTATAAAATAAATTAATTAAATAAAATTTACAAAATAAATTTATGTAAATGAAAAATTGATAAAATATATTATTTTTAAGGATCCTGATTTGTATATCAATCAGTAAGCTCTGATACCAATTGTTAGGTCCCGAATTATCGTAGAAGGGGGGTTGAATACGATAATCACTAAATTAAAAATTCTTTCGAATCTTTAGCGGATATAGATTTAGTGCTCGGTTAGTGGTTACGTGTTCTTGAGAGGAATAATATTTGGAACAATAAAAATAAGGAACACAAGATATTCGGGAAAATATATATTCGTATATAAATCCTCGAGGGGTGTTGCTACACTCCGGTAAATTAATTAACCGGCTACAATCTAAGAATAACAAAGTTCCTAGCTTCTACAAAGATTTACAAATCAGATCCTATACAATGATCTAGCTTTTGTTTGTCTAAGAATTTAATTACCGAGTAACGCTTATAATGCCCCTAAGAATATACAAGAATTAAATTGGGCATTATAACGTTACTCCGGTGAGAAGTTAAACAGATATACAAAAAACTTGAGCTTCTCTATAAATCTTTGCTACCATTTTCACTACTCTCTTGGGAAAGAAGATGAACAGAAATTAATCCAAAATGAATGGCTCACTATCTTATGCTGCAAAGTGTAGTCTTTATCCAATAAAATTGTGTGGCTGAGGATTCTGTGACGATCAAGGGAATCATTTGCCTGTATAATTATTTGCATTTCTCTGTGGTGACCAGGGGAGGGGATATTGTCTGTGGCGACCAGGAGTAATTAGTCTGTGGTGACTCCTGCTTTACAAGTACATGTTTATGTACTTAATTTCCTAAACTAACGACCACAACATGGTCTGGTTCTTTTGTTTTAATTTTACTTTTATTTTTCTTTTATTTTGTTTTCCTTTCTTTTGTTTTTCTATTTTCCTTTTTTTTCTTTTTTTATTTTCTTTTTCTCTCTTTTTTTGTTTTTCTTTTTCTCTCTTTTTTTCTTTTTCTTTTTAAGTTTAAATTTATAACTAAATTAATTTATAAAACTAACTTAAGTATAATTTATATAAATAAACTAATTTAGATTTGTAAAATAAACTTATTTAAAGTTTATAAAATAAATCATTTTAAGTTTATTAAATAAATTATATTAAAGTTCAAAAAATAAATTTATTTAATTTAACAATTAAATTTTGAGCTTCGCCAGTCCCCTGAGCTGTTTAGCTGTATACCTCGTGCACCTCTTCTCGTACTTTAACAGATAAATGTTCAATCTAAGTACGTTCCTCAACTTAACAATTCTTCTAAAAATAATACTCAAATTCCTTTCACGAGCTGTTGACGCCTAGTGCAACTGGTATGGTTCACAGACGTCTAACCCCGATTCAGGTCTTCGTATTATAGACTTTATTACATTGTTAAGCTTGCAATAACTTATCGCTTCAGATACTGACTGTCAATAAACAACTGTACTTTCACTGGAATCCTTTATGGTACTTTAGACAACGTCTTCACTAACCTCTGTCTATACCCTGTCTTCAATTCTTCAGATTCATATGCTTCGAACACTGTCTATCTTCAATCAATGCCAATACACTGAAATCTTTCGGTAGCACTTGTATACTGAATCTTCAACATTTCTGAAACCCTGAAAGTCTTTAACCTTTGTTCTTCACTGAGGCATGATCATATTAATGAACTTCTTTCAGTAACCTGTAGACATACTTCAGGCCTTCTTCTAATCTTCTGATTCTTTGTATTTTCCTTCTCTTCATTCTTCCTGATTTCTTGTGTCGACGTAGTATTATTAACCTGTCATATTCTAGTGTTGTTATCGTGTTGAGTTATCTTTTTGAGTTTGCTTTGACCTCAATTTTCTCCAATCTTTCATTCAGTTGCTTCATTGATAGATGCCCCACATTCACTCTCTTGTTCTCTTTGACTTAACTTGATTCTCCTGTTACAAAGTTCTTGGAAAATGATCCATATTTCTCATTTAGTTTAGCTAGCTTGGCTTTGCTAATTGGATTCTGTTCCGTCAACGGATGAGCATCCTTATTTTTCAACGGATAATCATTTTTAGTTTTTGATGGATAAACTTCATCTTCCATTGATTCCATATCTGTTGATAATCCTTCTACCAACACAGGATCCAGCTTCTCCTTGTTTTTTTTCAGGCTTCTTTACAAAATAATTATATTCCTTGAACCTTAAAAATATGGGCACTTACATTTCTTGATGACTTCCAAGCCTTGATTACCTCTTGCTCTCATTCAAGCTGCTTTCTTAAAATTTCCACTTTCTTCAAAGATTTAGTCAATTCATCTTTTGCAATCTTGCACTCTATCTTCAATTTCTCAAACTCAACAAATTGAGTTTCTAACATAATATTCCTCTCACTTAAAAATAGATTATTATCTTTAATTATTATGTTTTCTTTAGTGAGTGATTTAAGTGTAACCCGTAAGTGATATAATTATGTTGGCATGTCATTTATAGCATCATTACACTCATCTTTAGAAAGATGTGCTAGATTAGTAGTGATTACCTAATTGCTTGAAGAACTGACTTCTGCTTCATCTGATTTGGCCATTAGGGCTAGATTGACATAGCTTGTTTCTTCATCTTCATCTACCCCATCAGCTGCCCGGTCATTTTTTAAGTGAGGAAAGCCCTTTCCTTTTGTTTGAGCAGTTCAAAGTACTTCTTATTGTAATCCACAGGCCCAAACTTCTTTTTCTCAGAATCAGGCTTTCTGCATTCACTGTCAAAATTACCACCCAACCTATATTTGAAACATTTGAATTTAGATTTATCCACCATGTTTCTATTTGGCTTGGTTGCTTCAAAATTCCTTTTAAATTTGAGCCTGGAAAATCTTCTTAATAGGAAGGCCAGATGCTCATCTACATCATCCATTTCATCCTGAACAGAATATTGTTCATTCTCAGCCATTAACCCTTTATCATTGCCTTCACAAACTCTTGGGTTTTGTGCAGATTTCACAGCTTCAACCTTCATCTCTTTCCCTCTCTCTTGTTCAGTTACCAAGGTAATAGATCCTCATTTCTTCCTCACTTTCTCTAACTGCTCATCCTGCTCCATTTTGAGCTCATAGGTTTTTAAAATGCTATACAGTCTCTCCAAAATAAATTCTTTAATCTTGAGAGTTTCTAAGAGAAATTGTCATAGGCTTCCGGTCTTTTGGCAGAGATCTAGGAAATTTCGGGTTCGAATCTTTTGTTTGGTAGATTCTTCCATGTATCTTTAGTACATTTAGTAGTTTTTGAAACCTACTGAAAATGTCACTTAAAGACTCACTTTCTTCACAATTAAAGTGCTCATACTGTTGTATTAGAAGTTGCATCTTGTTTTCCTTCACTTTTTCAGTTCCATCACATATGATTTGAATTGTATTCCAAATGTCCTTAGAAGATTTACAGTTGATAAAATTATTAAACATATCACCATCAAAACCATTGAACAAAATGTTCATAGCCTTTTTATTTTCATGCACTTGCTCAATGTCTTCATCTGTCCATTCTGATTGTGGCTTTGGAATGGTTTACTCATTTCCAACAGCTCCTTCGACATCAGTTGCAGCTCTGTGAGGAACATGAGGACCTTTCTCAATGTAATCAACATACCTTTTATCTTAAGAGAAAAGATGCAGGTGCATTTTCACCTTCCAATGGTGATAGTTGTCTTTGTCCAGAAAAGGGATCTTCACTCCAACATCCTTTTTACTCATATTGTTAGTTTATTTTGATCTATAAACTCTTAGTGTGTCAAGAGCTTGCTCTAATACTGATTGTTATACCCTAACAATATAACAATAGAATTACAGATGGGGGGTTGAATATAATTTTGGTTTCTTTTTAAAATAATAAAATCTATTTGCAAAATATATATGTATTTGAATAAGAAAATGTGAGGAATAAAAGATTTAAGTATTCAAGGCACAAAGTAAGTAAACACAATGGTTTAAAAACTTTCTGGTGGATTGATCTTTCCACTAGATATATATATATATATATATATGAATGAGAACTCTATGATGCAAGAATGCACACAGCTTCCCACAAGTGTTTTTATAAAAGAAGAAAAGAGAAATTTCTAACAGATGTAGCTTTTTCTGTCTCTCAGTTCAATCGATAATTATTTTACTTTCTACACTTGGTTTATATATTACCAAGTTACACATGAAAAAGTCAAACAAATAAAACAAATATCTAAGTCCATTCACATATATCTTCATCTCTCTATCCAGCATCTTTGTATTTCTTCAAGTAAGCATAAAAATGGAAATACTCATTTATTCTCTCAATCCTGCAAATAGGCCACCACGTTCCTTTTGTATACAATCAACTCATGTGACTGTCAAGTCACTTTCAACTGCTATTTGAATTGGTTGTCCGTTGAAACTTTAATGTTATCCGTTGATACTCCTCATGAGTTATCCGTCGAGTCTCTAATGGATCATCTGTTGAAAGTGTCTTGAGTCATCCATCGAAGCTTTATAGTTTATCCGTTGAAAGTATTCCCTTAGCAGTTGATACTGTTTCAGTTATGCAATATACAAGGCCTATAATATTTACAATTAGCCAACCTATTTTGCATATCTTTCTGATAGTCAACATGACTTAGAATTCTCTACAACTTCTAAACTTCAAATTTATTACAGTATACAGAAATGTGCTATAAAAACTTATTAAATATAAGCTACTCTATCAATAGATGAACAAGAATGGTTATTCGTTGATAGTTATAAAATCACTCAGTTAAATCTACTAAGGTGTTTTGGTGAATGATCAGCAAGCCTACAACATATTCTTAACAGGTCTTCTTCTTATCAGATTGACAAGCTTCATTGAGACCCTTCTTAGGTACTCTCAGTTCTGAAAATTCTTCAGTAGAAGTTCTTTTGATTAAGATATCTAATTGGGACAACTCCTTGTGTTCAAGTCGTTCTTCATCCTTGTTTATCTTGCTGAGTATATAAATCATTGATTCAGCATCAGTTGAGGTAAGATCGACTACATACACATTTCTTTTTCTCTTTCCAGATAAAAGGACCTTGTTATCATTCTGGTTGATGACAACATAGGCTTCTTTGTTAAAAATAACTTTAGAGTCATTATCACATAGTTGGATGACACTTAGCATAATTTTCTCGAATCTCTCAACTAGTGCTACATTATTTCCAAGTCAAATTGAGCTATATCCCAAGGTGTGACCCTTGCTATCATCTACACTGATAACTTTTGGGCTTGCTTCTTCTTCAAACTTGGTGAGCAGAGATATATCCACAGTCATATGGCATGAACAGCCACTGCCTATATATTGGACACTCTTTCCTCTTCTCTGCACACATTTTAAACCAATTCATCCTGATTTAGGTACCCAGATCTTTTTGATACTAATCATGCTGATTGCCTTCTTTTCCTTGAACCCTTTTGCTGCTTCAGAATAGGAAGGGTTAAGGTCCACTTTTACTCTAGGTGATGATCTTGGAGCAATAATAATAGTCTTAAAGTTGTATGAGTGATTTGAAAAGTGCATCTTATTAAATAAAGATGCAAACATGCTATTATTTTCTTGCAAACTCTGAGAAGAGTAATAAGGATTATAATTGGTTGGCATGTTACTATAGTTCTGACTAAACACTTTAGGAAAGTTTGGGAAGGCATTCATAGGTATGGGTGGAACAGACATGCCAAGAGTAGTGATGATTTTACATTGGGTAGATCAATGATTAACACTGCCACACTTGACGCAAGATTTTCTTGATGCAAATTTTTCAGAAGTGTAGTTGATATGCTTGTTAATCTCTACTTTTCCATTTTTGTTGTTCCTTCTACTTAATCCAATCTAAGTTTTAAGTTATCCTTTTAATCTTCTATTGGATAAGTATCATATGTTACTCTGCACAACTCTCTTGGTTTTGCTCCGTTCCCTTCTTAAATAGATCTTGCTCACTGGTTCGTCATCTTCAACTATTATGTCTAGTTTACAAGTACTGATACTTTCTCTCAGGAAATAATTTTCATCTCTTGATTTCTCTTCCTTCAATGAATGAATATTATTCGCTGATAAATAATTATCAGTAGTAACATCTAGTTCAAATTTCTTTTCTCCCTATTCCAATTATCTTCACATAAAGTTTCCATACTTTTAAGATCTTTGAATTTACTTGCTACATCCCTAGATTCCTTCCATTTGGAAATTACCTCTTTTTCAAGATTTAATTAAATCTTAAGAATTTCTTCTCTCTTTAATATCCTCAGCAGCTCATCTTTAGCAGCTAGGCAATTTTTCTTAGCATTTTCATATTCGAGTAGCTGCATCTCTAGTGAGTTGTTTCTCTCATATAACATAGAATTAGAAGTTTTAATTCTATTATTTTCCTTTTTAAGAGATTTCAGAGTGACATGCAAGTTGTATAATTCTGAACAAATATCATTGATAGTTTCTTGATAATCACTCTTATGTAACTTAGAGAGATCAGTTGTAATTACCTAATGGCTGCTATAGGATTCTTCTGACTCACCATCTTTGGCCATAAGAGATAAATTGAGAAATTTTTTGGTCAGAACTGGAATTTGGGCTCCTACCTCCTTCTACACCATAGTTGATTGAGTGGTCTTTCAAGATCTTTAAACCTTCAGTATATTGAAGGCTTGCTCTGATACCAATTGTGGACACAAACAATCAACTTAGGTTAATTTGTAGAAGGAGGGTTGAATACAAATTAAAGTTTTCGAGTTAATTTATGCATGGGAAAGGAAATATGAACACAAATATTTATAATTTCAAGTGGGTTATTCTTCGACTTGCCACCTGAGGTTTATTTTTGAAGAAATAATTTGTTACAATTAAAAATGTAATCTTACATCTGCAATTTTCAGTGTTTCACTCAAAGGAGGATATCTCTTTAAAGCCCTGTGAAAATAAAGAACCTATTTTTTAAGTGAAACTATAATATTCGGGATATATCGTGTAATTATTGTTGCTAATAGATAATTATTATATGTATTCAGTATCTATTCTGTGAATTATTTGTTAAGTGTTAAATGTGTTTGGATGTTTAAAAATATTATTAATTGAGTATTTCAATTTTAATATGTTCCAAATAAAATATAGATAATTGTCATATCTTCCTAATTATTTTAATATTGATTTATGAATTTATAGGAATCATATGGATTTTATAAAATCTTTTTCCGGGTATTTAAAATCTATTTTATAAAAACGGGAACCAACCAACGTCATCCGTTTTTACGTTTTTAGAACCCGAAACTCTTCCGAGAACTCCTTCCTAACCTAATTGCAATATTCCGAGCATTTTCCATGTTTCGACTTTTTCGATCCGGCGTACGATTTGTCCTGCGCGGGTCCCGGCGCAACATTTTTGATACAATATTCGTTTCGGTAAATCAATAAAACTCGTATTTTCGATAAACGGGAACTTTTTATTAAACTATCACAATTATCACCTCGTAATACGTGTAACCAGGCGCTGAGATGAAGACCGCAGTACAAATTGTACTGATTTGGATAATTATCTCGAAAACCGGTATCGTTTGGATAAGTTTTTATAAATAAATGTACCATTTTATATCCGGAATGATCCAACGGGATACTAATTTCCCATAATTATAAATAGCCTCTACCGTATTTTATTTTGTACCAGAAATCATCTGCAAACAGTATTTACAGAGTTTTTACATAGAAAATACTATAATTATATTTTGTTCTTCGTAATCAAACACAAATTCGAAGGCGTTATCGATATCCGATTTTGGTGTACATATACTCAAAACGAAGCTACTGAAATCTAGAATCCAAATCTTCCATCAATTTCAACCCAGAAACATCAGGTAATTTCCTATTTAACTAATTACATTCGAATTTATTGGTATTTAAATTATGAATTTTTGTACGAGAGATTGTTTGTATGATTTGATGATTGTATGTTGTAGAGCTTGTTTTCCTGATCATTTTGGTATATTATACTCTTGATTTAGAGTTCAATAACATGTTTAATTTTGGGTTTGATTCTCGGAATTTAGAATTTAGGGTTTATATTACTTTCAATGTTTTTAATTCGATTTGGGGAAATATTTGTTAGGGGTTTTCAGTCGATCTTGATGGGTTCTTTGTGTTCCTTATCAAATTTGCAATCGAACCATGTATTTAGATATCACAAACGATTCCTGATAAGTACGGAGTTGTCTTTTAAAGTTTTCGCCGGAGTTTATATCGATTTTGGCCGGAGGTTGTGTTCCAGACATGGTTTGTGATGATTGTTACTTGATTAGTGTTTCTGGGAAGGCTGTAAATGAATTCCAAGCAAAAACCAGACCAGAACGTATCGATTTGAGCATTAATCGGGGTCGCCGGAGCTTCCCGAACTCGCCGGATTCTGCAAAATTTCCTGCGGGTCTGGGTTGTTCTTGGCAACCCGATTGTTGACCCGTTTTGTTTATATTTTTGACCCGGTTTTGATCTAAAAAGTTCCTAAATCAGAAATGTTTTTGGCAGATTTGCAAATTAGTACCTGGAAGTTTCTGAAACTTTCAGGAACTGGATTTCTGTTTTAAAATCTTTTAAAAACTGGATTTCTTTTATAAAATCATTTCCAGAATTGATTTTTATTTTCAAAAAATTCTGAAAATCATTTGTTTTAATTCTAAATTTTTTTTAATTTAAAAATAAATCTAAATTACTTAATTAATTAATTTTAATTAATATTTAATTGATTAATTGATCAATTAATTTAGATATTAATTGATTAATTAGTTTGATTATTTATTAATTTATTTTAATTGATTATTTTATTGGATTTAATTATTTATAAATGATTTAAAAATTCCGAAAAATAGTTTTGAGCTTTAAAATATTATTTTAAATTGTTTTCAAGGCTCGATAATTATTATAAAATTGTTTTGAAGCCAGAATTGGTCAGCCGAATCTTGTTTATTACTCCGAAACTGATCCAACGACCCGTTTTAATTCCGAAAAATGTTTTAAAAATCATTTTAAATACCCGAAAACCTGTTTATGACCCGAGACTTCTTTATAAATGATATATCATTAATTATGTGACATGCTATGTGTTATATGTGACTTGTTGGTTGACTTTCGGTCTATATGTTCGGTGATAGTGTAACTTTCAATCCGTTAATCGGATTTGGGTAAAACGAAGGGTAGATAGAAGTGTATGTCGAATAGAATCATATGAGTTAAATATTAATAGATACTTATGATGCCTAGCAGAGTAAGCAAGGCATAGGATAGAGAAACAAGTGATCAGAAAATAGAATTGACATGTAGAAAATACAGCAAGTGATCAGAGGATAAAAGCGGGGCATATGAGAAGCAGACGAGTGATTGTTGAATGGAGTCATTAGACAAGTACAAGTGAAGTTGAAATCGATTATGATAAGGCAAGTACTTCTAAACCTTTTTCGAGATATAATGCAAATATTTCTAAACTTTCTCGTAGCATATTGTTAAGTGTTCAAAATAGCTTTGTTTTATGTTGAAAGTACTTTGAATCCTTCAGCCTTGAACCTGAGCCACATCATTTGATCTTTGAACCGTAAGCCTTATTCTTTGTGAACCATTTCTTGTTGATTTACCAGATACTAAACCACACAAACACGATGCCGCTCCACAAATATATATCCATCATATCCCAAACACTAGAACAGAATTTTTTACACATACAGAAACTTTTATACTCAACCATACCTTGTGACATCAAAGTACTAAAACCTTGTAAAAACATTATTTATCTAATACCCGATTATCCTACAGGCTGGAGGCCACTTCTTTTATATACTTTGACATACCCTTTTGGTACCCATGAATTTTCACCATGCTCTTATACAAATGTTTTATTGTTATTGATTATGACCCAATTTTATGAATTATATTGTTTATCATATTGAACTGCTTTAGAATTGGATAATTTTCTTTATGTGGACCAAATTCGTGGTCAGACAATTTCGATGGTCAAGTTAGGCCAATGTGTGCCTTGGATCCAGTAATTAGAGCAGTGCTGTGTGCTTTGATCGGGGTTAGTGCATGACTGATCAGCAGCCTAACCTTGGTTTTAAAAACTTAAAATGAATATCCAATTCTATTAGTTGTTTAACAAGAAACTTGATTCCTTTGAATCATCTCGTTTGATCATTGTTTAACCTCAGTTATTGATAATATGACTTGCTGAGCTAGTTAGCTCACTCTTGCGAATCTTTTTATATATTTTACTGTTAAGAAGGATATGGATGATAGTGAAGTTCTTCAGTCCAAAGTGCGAGCTAGGATTCCAGATTATGTTGGATCGAGCTAGCAGAAGCTTATCACAGTAGTGAGATAGTAAGATTGTAGGAGTAATCTCATTATCAGTTGTAAGTTAAATTAGTTGGGATTTGGTACATTGTAATAAAATTTAAGGTTGTGGCTTATTTTCATACTTTAACCTGTTGCGATCCGTGGTTATGTAAAGCAGGGTCATTGCAAATAATATTTCATATACAGGTTTATATATTGTATATGTGTTGTGGACCCCAAACTTCTGACCCGGGTTTGGAGGGCGTCACAGAAACACTACTACTACTTGGTTTATATTTCACCAAGTTACAAAGCTTGTTAGACTAAACATATTATAGTCTTTGAGGTCCAACAAGATTTCTTCTTCATTCTCTTTCCTGTGATGCTTGACAAATGAGGATATATATTGTCTTGATATAAATCCTTGAATATCTCTTCAAATTGCCATGCACGGGAATGGAATGTTTTTTCTTCTTCAGAATCCAAGATCACATATTCTTATTTCCTTTCTGAGATACCTATCAGCCCATGTGATGTGATAGTCCTAGGTTTTGACATTTCGCACGTCACTATCAGTAGCTATAATCCGCATTAGCCATTGATAGATGTTAGTCTTAGAACTCCTTAGCCATTGGAAGTCATTCTGCTATAGCTTCCCTCAACCATTGATAGTCACTTGATTAGCAGTTGATAGGCTGACGTATATAGAAGTTTATGCTTCTCTTTATTTAGTAGTTAAAGATTCACTTCACTTAATCTGAATTACATGGCATCGAATATCTACACTTAGCCATCATATTCTAGATTATCCATTGAGTCAACATTACTTCTGAATGAATAATTACATTGCTATCTATTTATTGAGTTCCCAGAGAAGATATTATAATGACCACGTCACTTGATGAGCCACTCCTCCAATTTCTATCCCTTAGGATAGTTGGCAGTTGGAGGTTACTTTTTATCTTAACATAATTATGCAAATATAATTTTGCTTATCATTAGAATTCAGGCTTGATTCCTAACATTATAACGACTCGTATATTTTTGTATTATTTAACTGTGTAATTATTGCGTAATTAATTAAATAATAAGGTGTATACTGATTCTATCAGCTGTGTTTTGTTTATTATTATTTATATGTGATTGTTGGTCTGCGTGGATTATTCGTATAATTGTTTGTTGACCCATATTATTTTTGTTTCACTTTTAAAAGCGGGTTTATGGAAAATTTATTTTCATAAATATTTGGATTTTCTCTAAAATTGTTTTTAAAATTTTATAATTTCAATAAATATTTTTTGGATTTTTATAAAATTTAGAAATCAATATTTCATTAATTATTTCTCTTTAAATGATTTTTTGATTGCATTTATTTGTAAAATCAATAACTAATTTAGAAATACTTCAAAAATTACGAAACTCATATTTTATTAAGCTTTTAATATTCTGAGAATTTTAAAATTATTTTGGAAATTTTTGGGATTAAATTCACCCGCACGTTATTTCATTTAATCGTTAAGTGCAGGTATAAGTTGCATTTTAAAACTGGTTCAAAAATTTCAATTTTTTATTAACTTCAGGATATTTATAAAATTTTAAAGTTAATTTGGATTTATTTATATATATTTTATTCGTGCGTTTAGTTGTTAAGGTTTCGAAACGCGCACTTGCAATTGGTACGCGGGCTATAAACTGGCCGCATGTCTTTTCTTTTCCTGAGACATGGCAGCAGCAAAACAAACGAATAAAAAAAAGGAAGAAACCTCCACCCCTTGTTCTTCACCCTTGTCTCCGCTCTCTCGAAAATCTCTTTATCTCTCTCTCTCAAATCTCTCACTCCCTCTCTCTGTAATACTCCATCATCGTCCCTCTTTCTTCCCTCTCTTCTTCCTTTCTTCATTTTCCTTCTCTTTTGTCGTTGTTTCCACGGATTCCGGCCGCCGCCCTCGGTTTTCTGGTATGTTCAATTTATGCTTGTTCTTGTATATAAATATATAAATTGTTGTATGTATATGCATGTGTGAATTGTGCTTATATGTGTGTGAGTGTGTGTGATCAGTGTGTGTGCTGTGGTGGTGGCGCGTGTGACGCGCGTGTGTGATGTTCTGTGTGGTTGTTTTGCTGTGGTTATTGATTTTTTGTTCGAATTATTCTAATTATTTATTTTCTGCAGGAATTATCTTGAGTGATTTTGTGATATTAATAATAATTAGTGCTGGATTGAAATTATTGGTAGAATTTTTCATGTTGGAACCCGAATAATCGGGTGCCCCGAAAATTTTGCCGCCATCCGCGATGAATTTTAACGAGCGGGCGGTGGACGGTGATGATTTTCATCTGAGTCCTGAATATTTTAATAAATAAAATGATTCGTATAAATTATTTTTGAAACACAAATAAATATTTGTGTGATGAGTCGTATTGAATTATAAATTACGAATTGTGAATTGTTGGGAATTTGTCGTCGATGATGTTTCGACGGGTAGGTCTATAAATAGAGGAGTCGCTGTCCAAATTTTCTGAAAATTATTTTGAATACGAGTCGAGCGTATATATCTAAATAAATACTAATCGAACTCTGATTGTTACGTGTATCATTATTATGTGTACAATATTATATGAATAAGTACGAGTCGTGAATTGTTATAATTGGGTAATTTGTCTAGCGAGGATAGGTCAAGCATAACTGGTCGTCTAACCTATGATGTTTCGATTCAGTAGGTTCAAGTCGAAGGACTCAGTAGTTAAAGTCGGTCTAAAGTCAAGTCAATGTTAGTTGTAAAGCTTCTCAAGGCAAGTACCCCTAAACAAATCTGTTACAGTTTAGTATATATGAATAATTGTTGATTTAATTTACGTACTGGAACAAAATGTTATAAGTTACGCATCCCCCGTGTTTAAATATGTTTTATTAACTTATGTTTTGGGGGAAAAGTGACTTATGTAAATTGCTATCTCTATATTGTGATTAAAATTGCAAAGATTTTAGAAAGTGTGATGTGATATGATTGTTTTAAGGAGATAGGAAAAATTGATTTTGAAAACTGGATAAAACGGATCAGATATTGTATGGTTGCGTAAAAGGCCCGTAACCGCCCAGCGGTTTTGCGTAAGAGGCTAAGTCGGTTGCGCACCCTATTTAAACCGCTAAGTCCAGTGTGACAGAGACCTAGCTAGTCTCTGAGTTTCAGAACAAGTTGTGGTGGGATAGACTGATCAGCTGTCCCTGGGATTCCTCCAATTATAGATCTGATTTTGGTTTAGTGGTTCCCGTAACGGAACAGATGATTTTGTGTTACCTGTAATGGAACAGTGGATTTATAAATGAAAATAGCATGCTTAAAATTGGACTCTGGTATTCACACAGCACACAACTGATGATATGTTATTACAGAGCATGTTAGTTGTTGATATCCAGTTTAAACATGTTTTACTTGTTTTCATAAACGAGTTATAATTTATGTTCCTATACTATTTTTATATAGACTGTTTATTTGTTATTCATATAGTGGTATTATTGAGCAATTGATTGCTCACCCTTGCAGCTTATCTTGTATTTATATATTGCAGATGACTAGAAGACCAATCAGACCTTGGTAGAATAGAGTGTCAGCCCCCTCCGGTCCCGGCTCCTCTGAGGTAGTTTGTATTAGACCATGAGGTATGATGAGTTACTGTAATAAGTTAGAGTGTCAGGTTGTTGAATAAGTTAGTTGTAGTGTTGCAACCTAAATAATACTTGAACCTGTATCAGATCTTGGTTTGGGGTCGTGTTTATATAATAATGTTTAATTAGTAGTTTATATTTGTGATTTGTTATATTTTAGTGACATTAGCTCCAGACCTCGGGGTTGAGGCCGTCACAGTTGGTACCTGAGCTACAGGTTCAAGTCCCTGATTTAGGTTTAGGATTGAGTCAAAAAGGTTTAGGAAGTGTGTCCTAAAGTGTGAGTCAGCAAGTCATTTAGAGGAGCAACCCTAAGAGTCCGTCGAGGGTTCTGACGGCGTTACCATGGCATCTATTGATGTTTTGATAGAACTTCATTAACCTTATTGTGTCTTTCCTGTATATTTATATTGTTGGAAGTGGCCCATAGTGATTTCCAGTTCTCCATCCCGGGAGAACAAATCAGACTTAGACAACTCAGGCTCTGAGAGGACCTTAGACGTTGTAGCTGAGGAGACTCCTTTGCCTCCCCCACCAGTTCCTGCATTTGTACCGAGAGATATGTTAGGACCTAGCACCCGTCCTTGTTGGGTATATAGGTTAGTATCTGTTGTTAGGGACTTTACACCAGGTTGTGGTCCTAGTTCTTCCTCCTCGAGACCTCCAGTCCCTCCATCTGCTCCCACAGGTGCTTCTTCCCCGATTCCTTACCATGTTCACCAGGCGGTGAACAGGTCCTTAATTAGAGAGCAGAGCCCGGAGCTGGCCGCACATCTTGACAGGATACCAGTTGGACCTTTTCAGGGCATCCCTGCCCCTTAACCAGATATTCAGGCCCGAGTTAGGTCTTTGACTCAGACTATAGTTGAGAGAGCTAGGTCTATTGACCCTTTCATTAGCTCCGAGTTCAGGGCCATTTAGTACCAGGATCTGGTTAACTGGTTGGTGTTCCAGTTAGGGACTATTGGTGGTAGCGGTAGTGGCAGTGGTTAGAGCAGCGGTGGCAGACAGAGCTCAGAGTTGGTGTTCAGGAGCTATGACAACCAATTTTGTGGTGTACTCGGTTTTATTATTAGTATTGCACTGTAGTTGTTGGATGGATCTTTGAACTGTTGTTGTATTGTAGTTCTTTTATATAAAAGTTGTTGTTGGTTTTCAATTTTTCTTTGCACTGTTGTTATTACTGTTACTGTTATTGCTGTACTTGTTGTTGATTTTGTTAAATTTAGCTATGCATCGTGGGTGGACCCCAAGTAAATAAGGAAGGGAATATTTTATTGTGGCAGCGTTCTCCTGATGCATAAAAATGTTTTTACCCGGGGGCACAATTTTCATATAAAACGTTTTGTTATGTTTCAAGAGAATGTTGCCCAAGAAGAATATCCCGTCCAATTCCTCTAGCAGAAACTCTGATGGGGGCCTGGCCATGGGTGGATTACTAAATTTGTTGCGCCAACAGTCTAATCAGATGGCTCAACAGCAAGAACAATTCCAGTAGTAGCAGCAACAATTTCTGCAACAGCAGCAACAATAATAGCAATTCATACAACAACAGCACCAACAAATCCAACAACAATAGCTGCAGCTTCAACAGTAACATAAGCCGAGAGAGCCAAACCAAACTGTTAGTTTCAAGTCCTTTAAATCAGTTAAGCCCCCAGAGTTTAAGGGCGAAGTAGACCCGGTTGCCGCTAGAGTTTGACTTAAGGAAATGGAGAAGGCCTTTACCCTTATTCAGGTCAGTGATGATTCTAAAAAAAATTATGCTAGTTATTTTCTTAAGGGTGAAGCAAATTTTTGGTGGGAATCCACGCGTGCATTGTAAGGAGAGGGTCCTATTTCTTGGACCAGATTTACGGAGTGGTTCTTGGAAAAGTATATTCTACATTGTCTACATAATCAATTGAAAGTGGAGTTTTTGAAATTGAAGCAAGGCGAGAAGAGTGTGGCGGAATATGAGGACAAGTTTACAGAATTGGCCGATTAGCCCCTGGATATGTGAGTATGGAGATTCAGAAAGCCAGGAGGTTTCAACAAGAATTGAAGACTGAAGTTCATAGTGGAGTGGTGGCTTTGCAGCTCAAGATGTATACCTCGGTAGTTCAGGCCGCCCTAGTAATTGAAAGTGATCAGGAATTGGCCTTCAAGGAAAGGAGCGACAAGAGAAGGAAGTTTGAAAGTGGTACTGACAAGGCTGATCGAGAAGAATCCAGTCATAAATTCCTAAGGAAATTTGGCCGAAATAGGAACAAGAGATTCAGGAGACAAGGTTTTCCCCAGACGAGTCCAAGTATCACCTCAGTTGCTTCTGCCCCAGCTCAGTCAACCAAGCCAATAGTGGAATGTAAGTCATATGGTAAGAAGCATAGTGGTCAATGCAGAAAGGATGTCCAGTGTTTTAAGTGTGATCAGAATGGCCATTATGTGTTAGAGTGTAGTTCAGGGAATTCCGGAGTTACCTGCTTCAAGTGTGGTAAGGTTGGACACATTGCCATAAACTGTAAGGTCGCTACTTAGGGCAACGTAGGAGGTAGTGCATCTCAAGGACCGACAACCAGCACAGCAAGAGCCAGAACCTTCAAGATGACCAAGAGATCTAATGCTTAGGATTCGGATATAGTTGCAGGTATGCTTTCTCTTAATTTCGTGCATGTTAAAGTTTTGTTTGACTCAAGAGCGTCTAAATCCTTTATATCAAAAGAATGTGTAAGTAATATGGATTTAATGTTGGAATATTTAGTTGATCCCTTGACCATAAAAGTGGCCAATCAGGATAAAGTTTCGGTAAGCCAATTTTGTCCTAGGTGTAAACTAGAAATCTATGGGCATTCCTTTTCAGCGGACCTAATACCCTTCGAGTTAGGAGAGTTTGACATGATTCTAGGAATGGATTGGTTATCCCAATATAAGGCAAATATTAATTGTAAGAAAAATAAAATTGTGATGTATACAGAAAATAATGTCAGAATAACTTACCAAGGACAAAAACGGGAAAGGAAATTTCTCTCGATATTGGAAGCAAAGAAATTTTTGAGACAAGGATGTGAGGCCTACTTATCTCATATTGTGGACATTGAGAAAAAGGAACCTAATCTGGATGGTTAGTGAATTTTCGAATGTTTTTCCAGATGTGTTGCCAGGATTGCCACCAGATCGTGAGATTGAGTTTTCTATTGATTTAATTCCTGGAGCAGAACCAGTTTCAAAGGCTCCTTATCGTATGGCCCTAGTAAAAATGAAGGAACTAGCTAAGCAACTTCAGGAACTTTTGGATAAAGGGGTAATCAGACCAAGTGTATCCCCGTGGGGCGCACCAGTGCTATTTGTAAAGAAGAAAAATGGAAGCATGAGATTGTGTGTTGATTATCAAGAACTAAATAAGTTAACCATCAAGAATAAGTATCCCCTACCCAGGATTGAAGACTTGTTTGACCAGCTTAAAGAAGCGTGTTGTTTCTCAAAGATTGACTTAAGATCGTGTTATCATCAGCTGAGGCCTGATGACATACCCAAGACCACATTTAAAACCAGGTATGGACACTACGATTTTTAGTTATGTCATTTAGATTGACTAATGCACCAGCAGCTTTTATGGATTTAATGAACCGGGTGTATAAGAAGTACTTGGATAAGTTTGTTATTGTATTTATTGATGACATCCTCATCTACTCGAAGACTAAAGAGACCATGTCGAACATCTGTGGATTGCTCTGCAAAGCCTGAGAGAAAAGCAGTTGTACGCTAAGTTTTCAAAATGTGAATTTTGGTTGGATGAAGTTCAGTTCTTGGGTCATATAGTAGGTAAGGATGGTATTAAAGTAGATCTCGTGAAGATTGAAGCTGTATTTCGATGGGAACAACCAAAGACCCCAACATAAGTTAGAAGTTTTCTTGGACTAGCCGGATACTACCAAAGATTTGTGAGAGACTTTGCCAAGATTGCAACTCCGTTGACCAAGATGACCAGAAAAAATGAGAATTTTGTTTGGACCGAGAAATGTGAAGAACGTTTCCAGGAATTGAAGAAAAGATTAGTGACAACACCAGTGTTAGCATTACCAGATGAAACTAGAAACTCCGTGATCTATAGTGACGCTTCTCTAAAAGGTTTAGGCTGTGTGTTAATGCAACATGATAAAGTTATTGCTTATGCGTCCCGGCAGTTAAAACCCCATTAGCAGAAGTATCCCGTGCATGACTTGGAATTAGCAGCAATAGTGTTCACATTGAAGCTGTGGAGGCATTACTTGTACGGAGAGAAGTGTGATATCTATACGGACCATAAAAGCTTAAATATATATATTCACCCAGAAGGACTTGAACATGAGACAACGAAGATGGTTGGAGCTAATCAAGGATTACGATTGTTCCATCAACTATCATCCGGGAAAAGACAATGTGGTAGTAGATGCCTTAAGCAGGAAGGAAAGATTGAATGAGATCAAAGTTTATGAGGAACTAGCAAGGGAATTGGAAAAGCTGAAAATTGAAGTTCGAGTACCAGAAGGTAATAAAGGGAAATTGTGTGAAATCACTTTTGAGCCATTTGAAGTTCGAGTGCCAGAAGGTAATAAAGGGCAATTGTATGAAATCACTTTTCAGCCAGAATTGATGGAAAGAATAAAAAAGTGTCAAGAAAAAGTTATGAATCAAGGATTGGATAATTTCACTGGAGAGGAAATTTGTACTCAAAGGGATAGCAAAGGTATGTTCAGGTTTTCTTCAAGAATATGGATTCCTAATATGATGGAATTGAAGGATAAGATTTTGTGAGAAGCTCACAATTCTAGGTTCTCTATTCACCCGGGAAGTACTAAGATGTATCAAGACTTGAAGAAGAACTTTTGGTGGCCAGGAATGAAGAAGGAGATTGCGAATTGGGTTAACAAATATCACGTATATCAGACGGTAAAGGCGAACATCAAAGGCCAAGTGGATTGTTGCAACCCTTGGATATTTCATAGTGGAAATGGGAAGAGATTGCAATGGATTTCATAGTAGGATTGCCAAAGACGAAGTCGAATCATGATGCTATCTGGGTAATCATTGACAGGTTGACCGAGTCAGCACATTTCCTCCCTATCAATGAGAGATATTCTTTGGAAAAGTTAGTTAAAATATAATTGGATGAAATGATAACCAAGTATGGAGTTACTGTACCCATCGTATCAGACCGAGATCCAAGATCCAACTCAAGATTTCGGACTAAGTTTCAAGAGTGTCTTGGAACTAAGTTAAATATGAGTACTGCTTATCATCCTTAGATAGATGGCCAAAGTGAGAGGACGATTCAGACAATAGAAGACATGTTAAGGGTTTGTGCTTTGGATTTCAAGGGAAACTGGGATGATCATCTAATGTTGATTGAGTTTTCTTACAATAACAGTTACCATGCTAGCATCGGAATGCCACCCTACGAAGCCTTATATGGATGGAAGTGTAGATCACCTTTGTATTGGGATGAAGTTGGAGAAAAGAAAGTATTAGGACCTGAGCTAGTGCAGCAGACTAAAGATGCAGTAGCATTGATTCGAAAAAGGTTGGAAGCCGCCCAGGATAGACAGATGAAGAATGCGGATTTACATCGGAAGGATATGAATTTTGAAATAGGGTCATTGGTATTGTTAAAGGTATCACCTTGGAAAAGGTTAGTTCGGTTTGGACAGAAAGGTAAGCTTAGCCCCAGATATATAGGGCTATTTAAAGTTTTGAAGCAAATAGGAAAGGTAGTGTACGAGATAGCGTTACCGCCACAGTTGCAGCATATTCATAATGTGTTCCACGTATGTGGGTTCTGTTTGTGATTGTTCTTGTATATATATACATCCTTGTACGTATATGTATGTGTGTGTTATGTTTATGTGTGTGTGAGTATGTGCGGTCAGTGTGTGTGTTGTGGTGGTGGCGCATATGACGAACGTGTGTGATGTTTTGTGCGGTTGTTTTGTTGTGGTTCTTAATTTTTGGTTCGAATTATTCTAATTATTTATTTTCTGCAGGAATTATTTTGAGTGATTTTGTGATATTAATAATAATTCGTGTGGGATTGAATTATGAAATTATCGGTAGAATTTTCGTGTTGGAACCCGAATAATCGGGTGCCCCGAAAATTTTGCTACCGTCCGCGATGAATTTTTACGAGTGAATGGTGGACGGTGATGATTTTTGTCTGAGTCCTAAATATTTTAAATAAATAAAATGATTCTTATAAATTATTTTTGAAACGCAAATAAATATTTGTGTGACGAGTCGTATTGAATTATAAATTGCGAATTGTGAATTGTTGGGAATTTGACGTCGATGATGTTTCAACGGGTAGGTCTATAAATAGAGGAGTCGTTGTCCAAATTTTCTGAAAATTATTTTGAATACGAGTCGAGCGTATATATCTAAATAAATACTAATCGAACCCTGATTGTTACCAGTATCATTATTACGTGTACAATGTTATATGAATAAGTACGAGTCGGGAATTATTATCGTTGGGTAATTTTTCTAGCGAGGATATGTCAAGAATAACTGGTCGTCTAACATAGGATGTTTCGATTCTGTAGGTTCAAGTCGAAGGACTCGGTAGTTAAAGTCGGTCTAAAGTCAAGTCAGTGTTAGTTGTAAAGCTTCGCAAGGCAAGTACCCCTAAACAAATCTTTTACAGTTCAGTATATATGAATAATTGTTGATTTAATTTACGTACTGGAACCAAAAGTTTTAAGTTACGTATCCCCCATGTTTAAATATGTTTTATTAACTTATATTTTGGGGGGAAAGTGACTTCTGAAAATGCCTATCTCTAGATTGTGATTAAATCTGGAAAGATTTTGGAAAGTGTGCTGTGATATGATTGTTTTAAGGAGATAGTTATAATTGATTTTGAAAACTGGATAAAATGGATCAGATATTGGATGGTTGCGTAAGAGGCCCGTAACGGCCCAACGGGTTTGCGTAAGAGGCTAAGTCGGTTGCGCACCCTATTTAAACCGCTTAGTCCGGCATGATAGAGACCTATCTAGTCTCTGAGTTCCGGAATAGGTTATAGTGGGATAGACTGATCAGCAGTCCCTAGGATTCGTTCAATTATATATCTGATTTTGGTTTAGTGGTTCCCGTAACGGAACAGATGATTTTGTGTTTCTTGTTATGGAATAGTGGATTTATAAATCAAAATAGCATGCTAAAAATTGGACTCTGGTATTCACACAACACACAACTGATGATATGTTTTACAAAGCATGCTAGTTATTGATATCCAGTTATACATGTTTTACTTGTTTTTATAAACGAGTTATGATTTATGTTCCTATACTATTTTTATATAGACTGCTTTACTTGTTATTCATATAGTTGTACTGTTGAGTAATTGATTGCTCACCCTTGCAGCTTGTTTTGTATTTATATATTGCAGATGACTAGAAGACCAACCAGACTTTGGCAGAATAGAGTGTTAGCCCCCTCCGGTCCCGACTCCTCTGAGGTAGTTTGTATCAGACCATGAGGTCTGATGAGTTGCTGTAATAAGTTAGAGTGTCAGGTTGTTGAATAAGTTAGTTGTAGTGTTGTAACCTAAATAATACTTGAACCTGTATCAGATCTTGGTTTGGGGTCATGTTTATATAATAATGTTTAATTAGTAGTTTATATTTGTGGTTTGTTATATTTTAGTGACGTCAGCTCCTGACCCCGGGGTTGAGGCCGTCACAAACATGGTCAGCCCTATCTTTTTTCTTCTTCTTTGACTTTTTGACCAAGGGTGATACTTCCTCACTTGGTTCCCCTCTAGTCTTACTAACAACCACCATGTTATTCCGCTTTCTCTTCTTTTTAATAACTCCATCCTTTTGAGAGGATGAAGTAATTGGTTTGCTAGGTTCTAGTATTTGAGAATAAAGGTTTTCAACTGTGGTAGGCCCATGTGGGTTATCCTATTTAGGTTCTTCTACAGGACCAGAGGCCGTAGATGTACTAGATATTGCAATGCTTTTCATGTCAAGCATTGGATAATGGTATGTTTTAATTAGTGATCTTTAGACTGACCTTTCCCCGGTTCTTTGTATTTAGTGATCCAACTAGAATTGTGGACACTTGTTTACAAATGCATATTTAATTAACATCTATACCTTCAATTAAATGTATGTCATTTACTTTATAATTTAAAGTAGACATAATGAATCTAGGGAAGAGTATTTATTTACCTCTACTTACCAGAGGCATGGTTAACCTCTTGCTCGTCTCCTCAAGGATCAAACTTCCAACATCATGATGTGTGTCATATGCCATTAAGTACACTAGCTTCTGGACCACACTTGAGATATTGTCATAGCATGTCTTTCTGCATTTGAATGCCCTGATAATGGAGTCAAAGACAAAAGACCACTCCCTTCTCAGGTCCTACTTATTCAGCATGTCCATGTCAATCTTCTCACTTTAATTGATAAAGTCCATGAATTCATCCAATTCTTGAGAAGTAGGGGCTTCAACCATGTTATCAGTAGAAATTCCCAGGGCTTTGTTGATGTCATTTGCATTAAAACTCAATAGCCACACCATTAATTATGCAGGTGACTATCAAGAAACTGTTTGATTATCATTGATATTGGTGTGAATGACTGTAGTGTTCCAGAATTCATTGAGAACATTCAAGTATAGCACAAGGTTAGCTGTTAGTGCTCCTGCTAGATAGGAATCAGCCACAAACTTCACAAAGCACTTGAAATTATCTAGTTCCTATGATGGGACAACAAAAGCAAGATAGTTGGTTCTATCCTTGGGGATAACAGCTCTTACAGTGTTTGAAGCCATTTGAGAGATTGAGTCTTAGTAGGTAAGAGTTTTTTGAAAGTGAGAAAGCTCAAAAAGTTTAAGAGTGGTGAAAAATCGCAGTGATTAGGTCAATTGAGATCTTGAAAGCGTAAAGAGGGGTTGTGTCGAGATATTTGGGTATTTATAGTATAGAGATGTGACTTCTCGATAAGAAAAAAATAAATAGATTAAAAGTGTTATAGAGAAGTCACGTGATTTAGAGAACTCATGTAAAGATGTCACTTTCTTGACTCTTGTCGAGATTTAGATAGTGATTTATCGAGATATTGTACAAATACCCAGTTTGTCCTTTTGGACTAAATTATTATTAATTTATATTGAAAAATTCAACATAAAAATAGAGATGATTTTATAACAAAAGTATTTTACTGAAATAATTTATTGAATTAATTATTTCAATTCTGAGTTATCGAGGAGTCTAAAATTTGAACTGTAGAGAACTCATATCCAAAAAGTATATTGAGATCTCTACATTGCTTGTCAAGAAGTCATGAAAAGACTTATCGAAAAGTCTTGAAAAAGACTTATCGAGAAGTCTATCGAGAAGTTATTTAGAAACTTATCTACAAGTCATTTAGACTTATTAAGAACTCAGTTCTCTACATACTTTTGTTTTTACTGGACTTTATATTATATCAATTTCATATATCATTAATGTGAATATTTAGACAATGTTGTTGGAATTAGAAAAACTCCAAGTTAGACTAATTTTGAAAAATAAATATATAGAGAATTCTAAAATATTTATGAATCATATTCCAGTTAATTCCTAATTAAATCAAATTAATTTTGATTTATTAAGAATTAATTTTGCTGCAACATGTTAGCCGAATTCTTGCCTCATGATGACGAATTTAGCATACCAACTTCACTGACAAGTCTAGTGAAAATTACTTCATCCAAAGGTTTAGTAAAAATGTTAGGTAACTATTTTTATTGGATCAAAAACAAGATCAATGGTATCATCTGCAGCATGTTCTCTAATATAATTGTACATTACATTAATGTGCTTAGTTCTGCAATGATTAACTGGATTAGCAACAACATATATTCCACTAGTATTGTCACACATACTAGAAATATTTGTAACACTAGGCCATAGTCCATTAATTGATTTCTAATCTAAACACTTGAGCGCAACAACTTTCAGCAGCTATGTATTCAACCTCAGTCATGGAAGTTGACACAGATTGTTGTTTCTTACTAGACCATGATACAAGTCTTTGACCAAGAAATTGATGGATTCCACTAGTACTCTTTCTTTCTACCCTGCATCCAGCAAAATGTGCATCTTTGTATCCAACAGCTTCATAACCAGTTCCCTTAGGATACCATAGTCCCAAGTTTGGTGTTCCATTCAAATATCTGAAAATCCTCTTGACAACCATTAGATGTGATTTTTTAGGATTTTGCTTGAAATCTAGCACACTGACATGTAGCAAACATGATGTCTAGTCTACTTGTAGTCAAGTAAAATAAAGATCCAATCATTTCCCTATAGCTTAAAATGTCTACACTTTTTCCTTTCTTATCTTCATCCAATTTGGTAGCTTTAGACATAGGAGTAGATGCGGGTGAATAATCCACCATTCTAAGTTTCTTCAGAAGATCTTTGACATACTTAGTTTAACTAATGAAAATTCCATCAGTTCTTTGGCTAACTTGAAGGCCAAGAAAGTAACTTAGTTCTCGCATAAATCTCATCTCAAATCCATATCCTATGTTTATTGGATCGAATTTTTTCAGATGAAATTTTTCTCGAATCAGATTTATTTTTTGATGATCCACATCCGCTATATTAGCCTTTGTATTGGGTCGGACCGGATATTCGAAGAATGATAAGGTTGTTTCAGGAAAAATCCCCGACTTGTGTGTGCTTGTAAAAATCGTAAAAGTGAAAATAAGTGTGTATCATATACGCAAGAAACAATACCAACTTCAAAAAAATAAATAGTTATAACATTTGTAATATATTTTTAATATAATAACTAATTTTGAAGTATAAAAAAAATAAATAATAGAATATTATTATATAACAAATACATATTTTTGAAATTAATGATATAGATTTTTTCTATTATATTATTGAGAGATTTAAATTATTTTTTTTGTCAAGGGACAGATCCAAACTTTAGATAGTTGAAATATTAAATTTTCAAAATATCTTTTACATTGAATCTAATAATTTTCACATATTTATTTTAAATTTAATAGTCATATTACACAGTTACATTATATATTAAAATAAAGATAATAAAAACTTAGTAATAAGGTATTATGTTTTTAAAAATTTGCACTTTAAACCTTAATTTTCACAAGTCTTGCGGATGTATTGAAAATACGATATGTTTTGGAAGTTATCTTAATGTTTGGCTATTATTGTAAGTGTTCTTGGAGCCAAAAAGTTGTGCAGATGTTTTGCCTTTATTTTTTCTTAATTATTAATATTAAAATTAAGCTAAGTTTATTATTAATATTAGTTTTTAATATTAGTATGGTTTTAAAAAGAGTTGTAAACGGCTTATATTTCTCAGGTGTTGTAGCTGAGTCACAATACTAAACATTGGTGGAGTTGTTTTTTTAACAAAAAAAAAAGCTTAAGGATCTTTTCTCGGAAAGATATTAACTAACCGACTAAACCAAACATAATTTCACTTATAATAGTATAGTATAGATTATGGATCAACAATGTATTTGTAAGCATTTAGAAAATTACGAACTTCTCCTTATTTTACTTTACCCCTTGTTTAATACATAAAATCAGCAGTCTTGAAAAATTAATAAACAATATATCGTAAGTCAGAATCCGTTGATTCTGGACTTTTCGGAAAGGTCTTTTCATTTTCTGTAAATTTCGTATTTTGTGTTTTTCAATAAAACGTCATTTAGAGGTTTAAAAAGGCTAACTTCAGATCTGATTAGAACTCGAGATAAGTTTTCGATCGAACTTGTTAGCGTTTTCAAAAATGTGTGTTATGATATATTTGAAATTATTATGTGTTACAATATACATATTATTGTGTATATGTGTGGTATCTAAATGCTAATTTTAGATTTTTGTTTTATGCCATGATTTGTGAAAATTTAAAATAAGAACACAGGACTGAGTCACCGGGTTCTAATGATAGTTTCTAAAAATTTAGGACCGTTATCTCCGGGTTGTAGTGGTCATGGTATGAATCATGAGTTTCAAATTATTTTTGTGTGATTATCCGTATTTTCTGTGTCGAAAAAGAATAATAAAGTTTATCGTAAGTATTTATTTTGTATATCGTATTGTATAGATTATCGTATTTTGTTACATGTGTATATGTTATTTGGATACTAGTTGGATCGATTGGTTTCTTGATGAGATGCATATCTCATTACTTATAATATTTAGATTTTGTCTAAGATTCGAGTTTGATAGTATTGGAGTTTGAGTACTTATTGTTGAAGTACATTGAGTTTTGTACTTCCATTTTTAGCTGTGTGTTTGTAATAGTCATCGTTGTAATAGATTATTAATCAATAATTATATTTTATTTATGATTTATATTTAATAGTTTGAAATTTCGGGATGTTACAAATAATAAGTTAAAAATATTGTCCTTAAGGGAATTAAACCCATGACCTCCCCTAACGCACTACTAGAACACTACTAATGTCACTACATATTTATTATGGACTGACAAGGGATTTGCAAGTATTTAAAAAGTTACTAAGTTTTCCTTATAATGAAAAGAGTAAGTTAAAAATATAATATTAGTTTTTGATAATCAGGAGTCCGGGACAGTTTACGCACACCTCGACTAATTTTAGAAAGGCCAGCACATATATTGTCCTTATAAGAATTTGACCGATGACCTCCCCCAACACCCTAATAATAATGGTACCATTACATGTATATTATAAACCAAGAAGGGATTTGCAAGCATTTAGAAAATTACCAATATGTCCTTATAATGAAATAATAAGTCAAAATAAAGAAATTGACCTCATGACTTCCCATAGCAAACTACGTACTAATCAGTGTTCGAAAAATTGGTCGGTTAACTGATTAATCGGAGTTCGGACGAGTTTCATCTCGATTAATCGAAAATCAAGACAAAGTATGTTTTTTAAAAATTGGTCCAAAGTCAGCCAATTCAGTAAAAAAATCGGTTAAATTGGGTCAAAAATCGGCAAATTCGGTCAAATGTTGAAAATTAAAAAAAATAAAGATAAATTCAAAATTCAAAATAAAATTTAATGTTTAATAATAATATATTGACTTATAATGACTATTGTATGTCATTCTCTTACAGTTATCCAAATCCCTAATAATTGAATAAGTTTATTCAATTAAATTACTCTTATTTCTCCCGAAAATTTACTTAATCGATTCTTTCATTTCAAAATCTCCTCTAGTTGATTTGGTATGTAACCAAGTTTATCATATCACGAATTTATATATAGCATGTACTAATTTTCTAACTATTAAGTAGTGAGTATTAATTATTATGTGTAAACCAACCATTAAAAAATGTATAAACCACTTAAATCTCAAATTTAAACTAATGATATGTTGTATTATTTTTATAAATCATTTGAAAAATTATTGAAATATAAATAGAATTATATATTATTATTTAATTAAATTGCTTGCGATTAATGCTCCGATAAAATAATTTGATTAATCACCGATTGTCCGATTAATCACTAAAAGATACATCTACTGAACAATGCTGATTTCCAAATTTTTAAACATTGCTAATAATAGTGCCACCAACTGGTTGAGCTACAAAATCAGTTAATTTAATATCGAAACTCATTTATTATATTCTACATTGACTATAACACTATCTGTTGTGGAATAATCACTAGGGTTATGATTGTATTTAATGTTAGGTTTGTTGAGTTTCGAGTTTTAATGATTGCGATTGTGATCGAGACTACACGGTCCTCACCAGATGGCTTCATATCTCTGTGTTGTAGAGAATTAAGTCGAAACGTAGTTCTAGGTTGAGGGGTAGAGCTCTTTATATAGATGCTGAGTCTAGGGTTTGACTTAGGTTGGGAGACTTTGTGGAAAAGTCTACAACTTAGATGGTAAGTAGGACTCCTCTAGACGATAGATTCTGGATCCTTTCTTGCAGGAGTCCTTTTTCATATTGGGCATTACTTTTGGTTTTGTAGTAGACCTCGCTTTCAGGTTAGCTCCAGGGCCTATCTCGTAGCTGATTTTGGGTCGATGACCTCACGACCCATATTAGGTCATGGGCGTCTTAATTTACCTGGGTCATCGAGACCTATATTGGGTCATGGTCTCCATGACCCACTTTTGGTCATGATCTCCAGGAACTAACTTGGGTCGTGATCGTCATGACCTACTTGGGTTGTGGTCATCATGACCTACTTGGGTCATGACGTTCATGGGATTTGACTATGAACTATCCAGTCAACTCTGGATATAATTAATTCAGCATTAATTATATTTTTACGCATTACTTTTCATCAATATCATCCCCCCCCAATTTTTGGGAAAACTTATTGAGTTTTCGTGGAAGTTATAATGGTCTAATCGTGACTCATGGTTTGTTTCATCCCTTCTTGGGTTCGGTCATATCATGAAGTGTGGATCGACCTACACATTCACAATGACTTATTCATTCTTGAGTGGTCTTTCACACTTTATGCCTTTACGAGGCTAATTGGATAGCGTTTAATGCTAAACTGCCCTAATCTGGGCTATAGTCGAGCGTTGATCATTTTTTATCCTTTACAATGGTTAATTATAGGGTTAATTCCATTAATATGCCCTAATCGGGGCTAGTCGGGACTAATTAATTAGTGTAAGTTGTTAATTAACCTTAATATAGGCTAATTATAAACTATGAATAATCGGGGATAATTATTGAGCATAAGTTATTAATTAACCTTAATATAGGCTAATTATAAAGTATATTATGCTAATCGACCTTAATTGAGGCTAATCGGCCCTAATCGGGCTAATTATTGAGCGTAAGTTGTTAATTATCCTTTATATAGGTTAATTGTCAACTATATTATGTTAATTGGCCTAAGTCGAGGCTAATCGGCCCTAATTAGGGCTAATTATTGAGCGTGCATTGTTAATTAACCTTAATATAAGCTAATTATAAACTATATTACGCTAATTAGCCTTTATTGAGGCTAATCGACCCTATTCGGGGTTAATTATTGAGTGTAGGTTGTTAATTAACCTTAATATAAGGTAATTATAAACCATACTATGCTAATTAGCCTTAATCTAGGCTAATAGGCCCAAATTGAGGCTAATTATTGAGCATAAGTTGTCAATTAACCTTAACACATGCTAATTATAAACTATATTACGCTAATTGGCCTTAATCGAGGCTAACTGGCCCTAATTAGGGCTAATTTTTGACTAAATTTCACTAATCAACCCAAATTTGGGCTAATTGGTAAATTTGAAAATTTATTTTTTTCTGCAAAAAAATCATTAAAAAACTTCCTCTGTGTTCGCCACTAGAGCCAAAATTTTAGTTTGTGGTCGTGACTAAAAGTCAAGGGCTCCTCTGGAGCCTAATCTTCCGAGCCTACTCTTCTAAGAGGTTCGTCTGTGGTCGTGATGACACACTTTGTTCGTGGTCACTACGACCTACATTGTTCGTAGTCGCCACTTCCCACTCTGTTCATGGTCGCGGAGGAGGGCAGAATTTTGTCTGTGGCCGTGACGGAGGGCCGATGGCTCCCTTGGAGCCTACTCGGCTCCTCATACTCGGCTAGAATGCCTTCCATTTTTTAGCGTTACCGTGACCGCGAGGTGGGCAAAAGGCTCCTGTAGAGCCTACTCGACCCACTCTACTGCGCCAAGGCAGCCTACTCAGCTGGTAGGTGCCTTGGTGTAGGCATTCTCGGCTAAATTTTTTAATTTTTTTACTGGAACCGTGACGGAGAGCGTGAGGCTCCTCTGAAGCCTACTCGGCTCACTCCACTTGGCCCAAGGGCTGCGCCAAGGCATTCTACTCCGCTGGTAGGTGTCTTGGTGGTGGCATATTCGCCTAAAAATGTATTTTTTTTGCAAGTTGAACTCCTTTTTCTTGAATCTTATGATGTTGAAGCTCTACTCTTCCAGGAGCTTGTGGCATAGGCACTCTACTTTTTCAGAATTAAGCGTGGTGACGTGCTAGTCGGCTAAAAGGCCTTCAATATATTTCTACTCTTCCGAGAGTAAGCAAGGTGACGTCCTTGACGGCTGAAATGCCTAAAAAATAATCCTAGTCTTCCGAGAGTAGGTGAGAGTAAGTTACATTTTAAAATGAACTAATTCGTGAATAAAAGACACATGGTTGGTGGCGCGGAAAACCCGTGAGGGCAAAAACCGCGGGTGGGATTGATGCCCAACCAAATTAACTTTCTCAATCATGTTTTGTTACGAATCTTTTCTTCTAGTCTAAGTTGTATGATATAGTGATTATGTGGGTGTTTTTTTACATGGAGGTGCCTTTATATAACTCATCTTATCTAATTCAAAAATGCACTATCCCCCTTTTATTGCTATTTTTCCTCCACCATCTCATAATTTTGTTGTGACTTAATCTCATGCTTATCCTCTATTTCCTTGGGTCGTTGTTGACTCCTTTATTTACGTCTGCACCCCTGATCATGGCTTGACATCATCGTTCTTCCTCTTCTTGTCATGTCTTTGTTGCATGTCGTCATGCCATCTGTCACGTCCAAACATTGGTGAAATTATACCTAACAGTTATGTCTATTAAAGGTAGAGTTCATGTCCCGCCTTTGTTTCTTAATTTTTGTTATGCTATTCTCAAGAATTTGTTGTACAAGATGGCAGATGCCTTTCCTAACACACTCATCTCAATCCCTTATATCATTCATGTAAGTTGAGTGGGTCGGATACGAGGGAACTCAAGGAAAAGTATAGCTTTATAAGTTGTATTTGAAGTTTGTGAGTTGAGCTATAATGATGGAACTTGTAACTGGGATCGAGTGAAACTATGTGTTTTTAAAGGATCCCTTGAGGCTAGGTTGAGCTTCTCGGTCCATCCTTTTATTTGTTAGTTGAGCTCAAGGTTCACCCTTGTCAACTGTATACAAATGTTTGGAGGATGATCACCAGTTTTATGTTGGGCTGCCATCAGTTTGGACATCCCTCTGTGCTCTACTATATTTAGGAGTATCATCATCATTCTCCTTGGTTAAGAGCCGGATGTTTTGGAGATTGGGTTCAGTTTTTCACGAGCTTTAACCGTGTATAAGACATTTCACACTTTATCCATGGCCTTAATACTCATGATGAAGTCATTGAAGACGAGGAACAATTTCACTATCGGGTCTTCATGACTTAAAAAAATCTTGTTGAAGCTGGCCTTAGAGGCCTTTCTTCCTTAATGTGAGTTTGATACTTCAATTTATTGTTTAAGAGTTGTCTATTCAGCCTCAGGCCTCTCTTAAAGGTTGGTCAGCCTCATTAGGTTGGCTGGAGTCCCTTCAGAGGGATGTCTAGTCGGGTCTAGGCCTTCTTTGGAGGTTGATAATCCTTCTTTGGTCGGTTGGAGTCTGCAATATAGACGTTAGTTGACCGAGGTCGTCTTATGATGCTAGATATAATAAACTTTCAGGTTTGAAGCGTGCCAAGTTCGAGGCACTTCATCGCCGCTCAGGGTTTTTAGCATGTAGAATCCTCAACCTAGTGTCTCCTTGACCTTGTAAGGCCCTTCCCAATTAGGGGCTAGATTTCCTTTTTCACCGACTTTTGATGCCTCAATTTTTCTTAAGACCAAGCCTCTTTGTTGAAAGAACCTTTCTTAAACCCATATATTATATTAGAGGGAGGCTCTTCGTTGATGATCTGTATTTTGAGTGTTAACTTCGTCCCTAAACTTGCCAATTAAGTCGATGGCAAGCCTCATTGCTTGTTCATTAGTCTCTAGTTTATACGCTTCGACCCTTGGTGATTCATGGGTGATTTTTAACGAAACCCCTTCCTCGGCTTCATAAGACGGCATGAATGGGGTAGCTCCAATTGTAACTTTGCAAGTAGTATGATATGCCCATAATATACGACCCTCATCTACCCAAGTGTTCCTCGAAAGTTCGACCCTCTTCTTAAGTCCATCAAGTATAATTCGATTAGAAACTCATGCTTGCCCATTTTCCTGCGGATGAGCAACTGAGGTGAATCGAAGTTCTATGTTGATGTCATTGTAGTACTTCATGAACTCTTTGTTGTCATGTCGCCCATTATATGTAACAAGGATGCATGGGATTCAAAATCGGCATATCACATTCTTCTAAATAAATAAAAATCTACTTGGCGGGTATCTTGGCTAGTGCCTTAGACTCAATCCACCAAGTAAAGTAGTTTATGGAGACCACGATGAAATTTTTTGGTCCCGACACTTCGGAAAAAGGACCAAATATATCCATTCCCCGCGTTGTGAAAGGGATTGGTGACCTGATAGATGTAAGCCTCTCTCGGGGCGGTTGTGGGTTGTTGTACTATAGGAGCATGCCTCTAACATCTGTCACATTTCTTCGCATAAGCCTTTACGTCGGCTAACATAGTTGGCCAGTAAAATCCCAATTGGGTTATCTTATGAGTGAGGGCCCTGCCCCCAGTTACTGTCCGTAAATCCCTTCATGGGTCTCCTTATGTGCCTCTTCTGCCTCAAGGTCTCAAGCACTTCAAATACAAGATGACAAAAGACCCAGTTGAGAATTGGCTAAGTCAAAGATCAGGATCTGTCTAACAACCAGGATATGATCAACTGTTGTGATAGGATTATCTATTGAAAGCTTAGTTATCATATGTTATTCCCTAACAATACAACAAGAATTATAGAAGGGGGGTTGAATGTAATTCTGGCATCTTTTTCAAGATTTTAAAACTGTTCTTACTTGATAATATATATGTGTTTGATTTGCAGAGTGCAGAATAAATGATTTATATGAATCAAAACACAAAATAATAAAAACACAAGCTTTTAAAACTTTCTAGTGGATTTGAAAGTATCCACCAGATATATATGTATATATATATATCGAGTGAGAACCCTGTGAAGCTTGAATAGCTCACAGCTGCTTACAAGTATGAACAACTAAACTTACAGAGAAATGCTACATAATATAGCTTGAAAATGTTTCTCTGAAAATGTATGTGCTTAGTTTCATAATTGTTCTACTTCTACACTTGGTTTATATATCACCAAGTTTACATGATAATAAGACAAGATAATAAAACAAAACATATCTAGTCTAACTCCATGCTGCTTCACTACTCTATTCCAGCATCTTTGAATATCTTCATAATAGCATGGAAATGGTAATGCTTCTTTGTTCTAAAAATCCTGCTAAACAGGCTGCCACATTCCTTTTGCAAACACTCAACGCATGTGACTGTGTTGTCACTGTCAACAGATATTTGAATTTGATCATCTGTCGGGTATATGCTTGTCATCCGTCGGGTGGCTTGGTTGATCATCCGTCGGGTGGCTTGGTTGATCATCCGTCGGGTAGCTTTGTTGATCATCCGTCGGGTAGCTATTTGACACTTGACTCCATTTCACTTACGCAGAATTACAAGACATCATATATTTACAATTAATCAACCTATTATACATATCTACTAGTAGTCAACATGACTCATATGCTCCCACAGAATCTACACAAAGTTATTTGCAGAAATGTGCTACATTACTTATTATTACATAAGCTACTCACTCGATGGATGTTAAAATATCATCCGTTGGGACTATATTGAATCATCCGTCAGGACTATATTTGATCTTCCGTCGAGTGCTACAAAATTCACTAAGTTAAATCTACTAAGGTGTTTTGTATAATTTATCATCAAGTTCATAACATATTCCTAACAATCTCCCCCAATTTATGTCTACTGGAATTGTAGCCATAAATTAAGAGAAACTTAATGATAACAAAACACCCTAAGACTACAGATTGAAAATAGTAGATAAAACTGATAAGTGTTGCCCTATTACTGAAAATTGAACAATTCAAAGTATACAAAGAAATTGCTCACAATCATTATCAAGGTGCTCCTCTAATCTGAGCAGATAAATTTATTTCCTTGATTGTTTGTATTTCTTCCCAAGCCTCATGTTGTTCTCTTCTATCTGATTTTGGAGTTGTCTGTGGAATTCAAGTTCATCAGCTTCTGAGAGATCTAGCATTTCTTGCATTTTCAATAGAGTCTCATTACTAGAGATACTCAACTAGTCCTCCAATCTGAAGAATCTTCTTACTCCCTTTTCATCCCTGAATTCCATTAGCCAATAGGACCTCAAATGCACTCACTTTCCTGTGAAGGGAATTGACAGAGTTTTTGGTAGTGCATCTTTAGCTTTATTACTCCTCAGCTCCTCAATCTTCTTTAGAACTAATCTTCTTGTAGTCATATCAAATCCAAAGTTCTTTTTGAAAGATGAGTAGATCTTTATTAGAACAACTTGGCTTTCTAGAAGAATCCTGTGAAGTGGCCATATTATCTCTTTTCCTCCCTTGTATTTAAACACCAGTCTTTCAGGGAGATGTTTGTGAGCATCGATTCCTCTTACTTCTTCCAATTCATCTAAGTAGAGATTTATGTCAGAGAATTCCTTAATGTCACAGATGTATAACAAATCTCCCTTGTTGACTGTTGATTGAGATTTGGTTAGGGTCTTGGATCTGAGAGTCACAGGCTTCACTTTCTTGCTTGATCTTGTCTTTCTCTTCTTTGTCTTGTTAAAGATAGGGAAATTTAGCTCAGGAATTCGCAAACTATCCCAGTCTATTGGCTCATCCTTAGGAATAATGGGCTCACCATAAATGTTCCTAGTTGGATCCACCACCTTGAATTCTTCAAATACCACTGAGGGTTTTGATGTCTGAGTTGAAGTTGTAGCCTTTATGGGAATGTAGTCTTCCATTTCCTCATCACTAAAGTCCAATTTCCTTTTGGATTGGAGCTTGTATCTGAATCTTCTTTTCTGTTGTGGTTCATCTTGCACTTTTTGATCTTGAGGTTCAGCAATTACATATGGTTGTGCAAAAATCTCAGTTGTGGTTGTTAGGTCACATACACTGTAGAAGGGGGTTGAATACAGTGTATAATATAATCAAATCGAATTAAGAACAGAAGTATGTAACACAGAATAATCTTATTAATAAAACAGTATTGCAATGGAACCGTTCTCTCTTAGTGATGAACAAATATCACGAGAGCTGCTAGGATTACAATGAATAATATTTTCGATAATGATAACACATTTAGTGTAAACCCTATGTTGTGTTTATCTACCACACAGTTACAAGATAATCTCTAATTCATATCAAATATAATTCTGTATCCTAACATATATCAATTAGTTATCTTTTCCTCCAAGTCTTCTATTCTTCATAGAATTCTTCTCCATGCATATCTCTTCTTATTTTAGTCTTAATCTTCTTTTCCCTTCAATCAACCGCCTTCCTTATCTGAAAGTCTTCTTAAGTCCTGATGAATATCTTCTGATATCTTAAGTTCTGATAACTTAAGTTCTGATATCTTAAGTTCTGACTTCAGTATAAGTACTGATTTCCAGTTAAGTCCTGATTTGTCCTGTTAATCAAGATCTGAAAACTAAACACAAATCATTATTAGACATGACATCACAAATATATCTAACAATCTCCCTCAACTTGTAAATTAGCATAATATACAAGTTCAATAGATATTTGATGATATCAAAAACATTAAGTACAAATGCATATAAGAATTTGACTAGATGTAATAACCCCAAAAAATTTGGACTTTTTGTAAACCTTATGAATAGTGATTTTGCTGATTATGCTGAATAAGAAAACTTTTCATGCCACACAATGTAGCAGTTCTTTTATTGATATTTTGAGGTATTATTAGTACTCTATATGGTATATAAGTGTATGTAAAGATCGTCAGAATCCAAATCCGAACACTTTGATTTTTCCCGAAAATCCACCAGATACCGAAAGAATTGAGTATAAGGTAACATGATAAAAAGGATTTAAATTAAAGGATTTTCAGAGAGGATCATAAAAGGAATATAAAATATTGAGAAAGTTTTAGGGAACCTAAGTAATAAGATCTCAGGTATGATCCCTTAAACGATAAACGAGAACGAAAGTTAAGCGAACCGTATAACAGATAAGCGGTCATTAGCCAAGTAATTAGGGGTTAATCAAAGAGGTTAGTGGATGATGATGTCATCACACCAACAAGAAGAAGACAAGTGTAAGAGGATGACATGAGAAAGTTGACATAGGCATGGTGACATAAGCATGAAAAATGGAGGGATTGGTTGGTTGATTGTGAGCCACACAATTTTTACCATGGTAACAATCTAATTAACAACAAAAGGAAGTAACCAAGCTAAACACCACACAAATCATTTAATCAAACTAGAAACATTTTTACTTCACTTTTTCTTCCCTCGCTCTCGGCCAAAACCAGAGCAGCAACTTTAAACTACCATATCTCCTTCAATACTCACTAAAATGTTGTGTTCTATAGCTCGTTGGAAAGGTATTGAGATGGCCTACAACTCTTGTTCACAAGTCTCGTCCAAATAAGCAGGGCAAGACCCTCATTTTTTTACAGTTCTTTAAATCAGACTTTTAGAAACTTTAAAACCTAACTTTGTGTTCTTGATTTCTTTGGAAAGATCAAGCTTGTAGGAGGTTAGATTAAGGCTCCCTAATGCTTCCTAGTAACTTAACACCTACCGAGGAAGGTATCAACTTCAAATCCTAGCTTTGATTTTATGATTCCATTAAGTTTTATTGAAGCATTGTTAGTATTAAGGCTTGATCTTTGATTATAAGTAGTTTTGGTGGATTTGTATTGGTTTTGAATATTGGGTCTTTGATTGGTTGGATAAATTGGTAAAACTTGGAGTTGGGGACTGAGTTTGTAGTATGATGGTTGAATATTGTTGTATTGGTGGTTGTGAGTGAATTGATGATAATTTAGAGTGTTAATTAAATTGGAAATCGCGTAAACATAAATGTCATAATGCCCGATTTTCCTTAACTGTCCTGTTCTTCACTTTAGGATCCATGAACTCACTGAAAGATTCTAACCTTTGCCATTTTTAGATAGTTCATGTTACGAGCTTCGTTTTGATATGTGGTTCGCTTGAATCCGATGTACGGTTTAGGAGAAACGACCGTTTTAAGTAACGGCGATTCGCGAATGAACCATTACCCCTCGTCTTACTTTGAAACCTTTGTTAAGGCCCTTAAATGACTAATTGGAGTATGAAACAATTATGTAAAGTGGACTAGGCAGTTGGTAGGGTATTCACGAAAGCGTCGGCTTAAAATTTGTAACGGTTAATTTATTAAAAATGGTGGAGCCGAGGGTACTCGAATGACTTATGTGATTTGTTAAGCGTAGAAATGACCATAAGCAAACGTTAGGGTTCAATTGGTTAAAGTCTAGTTTCTTAAGAGACCGTGGTTTAATTCCGGCTTATGTTGTTGTTCACAGGTTACCGGACCCACTCTAAGCTTAAGTCTACCCCGGAGCACTCAGGCAAGTTTTCTAACCGTTATAATGTTGTTATGATGTAAATATATGTATATGCATTATCTTGTGATAAGTGCATGATTGTTATTAGCAAATTTTGCGATATATTGGAGCATGCTGATATGGTATATATGCATGTCTATTTCGTAATCTTGATATCTAATTGTTGATTCAAATGCTTATAAGTTGCATAATGCCTATGTTAGAGATACGTAGTAGTTGCGTATACCCTTAGTATAGGGGACCCAAAGGTGAACATTTTCTAAACCGGGAGTCGATGTTCCCGAGTATAATATATATATATATATATTTATATATATATTGATATAGTTTTCAAAACTATTAATCGAATAAGGTTTATTCGATAACTTTATTTAATGAATATTATTTTGAATATTCATTCGAGGACTTATGACTCTGCTTACTTTATTTAATGAATATTATTTTGAATATTCATTTGAGGACTTATGACTCCGCTTACTTTATTTAATGAATATTATTTTGAATATTCATTCGAGGTCTTATGACTCCGCTCCTTTTATTAAATAATATCCTTTATTTTATTAAAGAATAATGTTTCGATAATCAAACTTATTTTCGATTATTCAAATAAAGATAGTACTTTCGTATAAGTATATCTTTGGTTATTTATTATTCATTTCAAGTATGAGTCTTAAAACTTCTACTTCAATTATTTTTATAAAGATTATCCATAAGGGAATATTATTTAAATAATAATATTCAGATATTTTCTAATATATCGGGACTGATTTATTTCATTAAATCAGCATTACTCCAAACATTCTTAAAAATGTTTTCGAGTCTTCAAAATGATTTTAAAAGTTAGAGCGGATCCCAAAACTCGTTTTCAAATTTAAGATCTTCCTTTCGAAGGGGATTTAAATACTCGCTTAAAAATTGAGGGATCTGGCTCTGTGGTGTATTTTATATTTGCAACGAGGTTGCTGTTTTGATAAATAAATTGATTACTTACCCAACGTTCGGGAAGTAAGTCCATCTAATTGAGTCAGCATAAGCGACATACCGGGGTACGGTCTATCAAAGTGTAAGTGGCTGTGTGGCAGTCCATCAACGCGTAAAAGGCCGGGTGGCGGTCCAGCACAAGGTCCTAATGAGGCCAGGGTGATGAGCGGTGGGGGATTCATCCATCTACTAGTAGAAAAGGTTACTTATTGGTATATTTTCCTGATCAACAAGATATCAGGTTTATGCCAAGGTTTTCTCCTTTCCAAATTCATTGGATATTACAACTCTGTTTATAATTTTCATAACAGAGGTATTCAAGGAGTGTATGAAATATATATATATATATACATATATATATATATATATATTCGGTGTATATATATATCGGGACTTAATGAAGTATCTCGTAACTTCATTATTTATAATGATATTTTAAGGATTGAATCTATTCAAATCTTATCTTGTAGTCTCATCTATGTGATGAACTTTTGGAAACGGATTATACCTTGAACGGTGGTAGTTCAAGGTGTATTCGGAAAAGATATAAGTATATTAGAGTATCTCGTAACTTCACCTTTTCAACTTATATATGGTTAATGATTATCTTATACATTATAAAGATTTTCAGAAAAACGTTGAGACAAGGTTAGATATATGAGATCACCTTGCAACGATATTTTTATACAGTTATAAACTGGAACTCTACGTATACTATGCATGGCAGAAGATTTCAAAGATTTTGAAAAGTATATATACATATATACTAAATATTTTGCGACTTGGTCGCATTAAGAGGTCAAACTTGGTTCATTTCTTCTTGACCAAGACTTTCATGAGTACTATGAGAATGCTCATATATTTTTAATTATTATACATATTATTTCGGTGGGCTTGTTGCTCACCCTAGCTTTCTTCTTTCATTACACAACAACAGATGGAAAAGATGAACAGGACCAAGCTCCCAATTCACAAGCGGTTAGGAAACGTTCCGCAGTTTTTTGGAGGCGTTGATGCCGCAATAGCTGAGGTAGGAATTACCAATAGGCTAGGCTTTCAACTTTTGATGCACCAGACTTATGTATCTATATGAATTGTAATAATGGCAAGGTAATGTAAATTTATTCAGAAACCCTTTTATGGTATAATGACTCATAATTGTGGAATAAAATGACTTGTGTTATTTTTGGCATTCATCTCTGAGACTATAACTTGTGGGGTGTGTGTGTGTGTATTGTGGGGTCACAGTACGCAGTGGTTGGTTGTTTATTAAGATTAAGAGTTGTTAAGGGAATTGGAACTCGTGACAACTCGGATCCCCGACCCCGGATTTGGGGGTGTTACACTAGATAACTACAACTCACAGTCCTTGTAGCTTTTACCATCCTTAAAGTCTGATATCAGCTTTAGCCTGTATATCCTTCAAAAATTTAACAGTTGTAGTCCTCAACCTGGCTTCAATATTTGATCTCTTGAATGTCAGGAGTTTTTCTGAGATAGTTCTTCAAAAGAGTTCTCTCAGCATATTCAAGTTCATTTATCATCCTCCTTTTAGCATCTTTAAGTTCAACTATATCTTCTCATGTCTGAAAGATAGCATCCCTGAGATCATTAATCTTTGCTTTCCTTATTTCCTGATCCAATCTGATCAGATAAGCTTTGTCAGACTCCAGATTAAATTCAACACCCTTAATACCCAGGAAAGTAGTGATCTTGGAGGTATTAGGCTTCATCTAAACTAAGTCACCATTGTGAGCTCTGTACTTTGGATAGTATGGTCTGTCAGACTTTATAGAGTGAAGTTTCTTTTGCCTTTGAATATCAAATATTAAGTATCTGGCAGCACCATCTGTTGACCTGTTCTTCACTTGAAGTAGAAATAAAACATGTTGCAGTTCTTCATAATACTTCACTCGAATTGCATCCTTTCTTATCTGGAATACTCTCCCATCTGTCATAAAATAAAGAATTATGTCTTCTTTCAGCTTGGAGTTGTAGACCATCTGTACAGATTCTAATTGATTTAGTCTTTCTGGAGTTGTCCCTACTCCTGGTTCAGAAAGAGATGTAGGATCCGAGGTACAGTTGTTTACTCTTTTCTCATCAGCATTACCCAGTCCTATTTTATCTCTAGCTTCCTTCCCTTGGAGCAATCTACCCTTAAAAACATTTGTTGAAGTCTTCATAGATTGAGAAGATTGTTGAGCTTTAGTAAATCCAGGTAGTAGAACTGTTGAAGGTTTAACATGAGCAATGTCAGAGGTTTCCTTTTCTTCTGATGTTAAGACAACTTGAGCTCTGTCAGAGGTTGCTTGAATATTCATTTTCTCCTTTAAAATTAGTATTGTATCTTCATCAGCATTTACTTCCAGATCCATGGTTGGCATATATATCTTTATAGGTTCATCAACTTTTGCCTTACCCTTGAATCTAGGATCAACTTCCACCTGTGATTTGGACTTGGCCTCAGATGTCTCAGTATCTATCCTCTCTTTGATCACAATGCCCTTAGGCTTAGGTGGTTTCTTTACTGTGACTTGAGTTTTAGACCTTGACTTAGATTTGTCATTTTCAGCTTTCAGTCTAATCTCTTCTTCCTTCAGATTTTCAATATCCATGCCTGGATTGTCCTTTAGGAACAGCCTTTTGGAGATCTCTTCATCAAGTTTCAGAGTTTGTTTATCAGAACTTATCATTTTACCAGTATCAGAACTTGTTCTTTGACTTGTATTTCTATCTTCCCTTGATAAAGAACCCATGCCTTGACTTAAACCTCTACTCTTTTCAGAGTTTTCCAGATCTTCATTATCATCATCCTTACCCTTCAGTGGTTGATCAGTTTTGCATTTGGACTTAATTACTTTCTCCGCCTTTTTGGCATCATCTGGTAGAAGCAGGGAGACAAGCAATTCCACAGAGTTTTGGATTTCATTGAGTTGGTCTTGTTGAGCAGCTTGATTCTTTAAAATATCAGATAGTTGAGCTTGCTGCTTTTCTTCAGTCTTTTCTATATACTCAATGTAGTCATATTTTCTATATACTCAATGCGGTCAAAGGTTGGCTTAAAAAACCTTTTCTTGTCCAATGTGAAATTCATGGTTTGCTTAGTCACTGTATCTTGAAGTTTTTCCACCTTGGCTTGAGTTATTGAGTGTTGACCTTGAAGGTTCCTGGTACTCAATGCAGTAACTCTGAGCTGTGCTTTGAAGTCATCATTCATTAGCATTTTATCAGCTTTAGCCAGGTGCTCAGCAAGATTATCTGCAGTAGGAACAAAATCAACGTTGTTCCACTCCTTGATCCATTCTCTTCCTCTATTAGTTTCACTCCAAGGAACTGGTGCATCCTTTCTCACAAACTTCTTAATCAAATCAGCTTTACAAACTGTTTATGGAGGTGCATGTCCAGAAGGACCAGCTGCATCAGCATTGATATTTGTAGCAGCTTCACCAGTATTTTCAGCATTTATTTGAACAGAACTTGCAGAATCTTCAGTATCAGCATCTTGTGATAGAATAATTGTATGTGAAGCAATAGAAGATTCATCTTCATGGTCATCAGCATCTAGCAATGGAGTTGCTGATGGAGTGTGCTGAGAAAGATGTGAAGTGGATGGAACTTCCAGATACAAGACTAAAGGCACATCCAAGTTGTTGATATTAATTTCAACACTTGTGCCTGGGTTGTCAGCATGTACTGGAGAGTTTATTGGAGACACAGGAGGTGTAGACATTGGAGTAGTCTCTGGCTCTTGGATTGGAGATTTGTGAGCTTCATGAAGTTCTGGCTTAGCACTTGGAAGAGATTCAACTACAGTAGGTTCTTGTGGGATCAGAGATTCCTGACCCCCTTCCACAACTGCTGCTTCCGTTCCTTCTTCAGAGGTTGATTCTTCTACAACCCTCCTTGCTCTTTGCTTTTTAAGTCTCTTAGCTGGTGGAGAGACTCTGAAAGTAGGTACATCAGAGTTTAGCTTTCTAAGCCTTTTTAGGGGCCTAGAACTCCCAGTTTCTTGAGCTGTCTGAGAAGATACCTTCTCAGCTACTTCAGTAACAGGTTCTGATGGTTGAACTTGTACCTTATCATCAGACTCATCTTTTAAAATTATCTTCCTTCTTTTCTGCTATGCCCGAGGTACTGTCTTAGTCCTCTTTGCTCTAGAAGTAGAAGGCTTCACCTGATTATGTGCTGATGGATGTGGTTGCTGTGTTTGGTTAGAGGTGGGTTCTGATGGCTGTTGGGTGTTGGTGGGTTGGACATCAGGATATAGCAATGAATAGGTATCAGAATCAGCATTTACCAGAGCTTGCTTTACTGATAAAGGAATTCTAAGGGGTCTCAAAACTTCCTTCTTATTGTCAGCAGTTAAGAGATCAGTAAAAGCCTTTTTAGCTAACCTAAAAGGTTCTATGTGTTCACCTGCTAGTTGTGGTTCATCTGATGTACAATAACTGTAAATTAACTGATAGAACCTAGCAAAGTAAACTACATTTATGTCCTCTTTCATTCTATCTCCTATAAAACATAACACAGTCTTTGCATAATCAAAATGAGACTGGTTTAAGAGTGCATACCCAATTTGTTGTGTCAGAATAGGAATGGCATCAAAATTTGAGCACTTGTTGACAAACGTCTTCGTGATGCAATCGAAGAAGAAGCTCTATTCCCTTCGAATATGTAGGCGTTTGAGTTGACCCATCTTAGCCAAACTCTTTTCATACCCTATATTAGCCATCATTTGCTGTAGCAAGGGCTCCTCTACAACAGATTTGAATTGACAGTTTTCAGGTAGGTGTAGAGCTTTTCGAACTGTTGCCGGAGTAACAACATACTCAACCTCCTTTGCTGTAAACACGATGCTTGGAGTCCCATCCTTACCACCATCATCATAAAGTCACGTACACCAGAACGTCAGAACTTGAGTTCCGGATAAACTGGATGGCTGCGTCAAAGCGAACCCAATTTCACTATGAGATAAGAAATCCTGAATAAAATGAAGTTCTGAAGGAGCATCACTCTTAGTGAGAATGGCAGTGTAGTTGTTGGGGATGAACTTTGCTCCATTAAAGATTATATCCTTGGGTGCCATTAAAAAATAAGTGAGAAATAAGAATGCCTGAAAGGTGTTTGGTAAAATGCCTGTGTAAAAACCGTCAGTGAATATGGAGAGAGAATAAGAGAAAAGAGAGAGAGTGTAGAATATAAAAGTAGATAAAAGATTTAAAATATTTTCTCTCTTTTACTTATACACGCCACTTGACAGTAGTTAAGACGAATTTGAACAGTCTTTACACCTGTCAGCCATGCAGTAGTTAAGACAATATTTAATGGGCACGGGAAATAAGTAATGATTAGTATGCACATGCAGTTTTTCAAAAAAAAATTGTTCCCACTAAACAAGTAATTATGACTGTCTTTATCTCACTTAAACCAATATTCTGATAAAATATAACCGTTCAATTATTGACCCAAAAATAAATCAAGGATATAAATACTGCCACGTAAGCATCAGAACTTGACTATTATCAGAATTTAAAGGTCATCAGAATATGGCTTCTTTACTCAAAAGTGAATGTTTATTTCTGTAATTCTTCACACAAATACTGATATGGTTTCCGCATAACTTAATTATCAGAACTTCCATCAGAACTTGTCCTCAGAATTTATGCAACTAACACTTAAACTGTTCATCTAAAACAACATTGATCACCATAGTAATTTTCATCATTCATATGGAGTGTAAGTGTGTTCTTTAAGCTAAATATCATACAAAGAGTAAAGTCTGATTCACTTCAGTACATCTTAGAAATAAGGCATAACTAAGAACTTTGCTCAAAATCTGTCATTATTCTGAAGTCTACTATAGAATGAGTTCATGCATGAGTCCACCTCAACTATTTTGTGCTCATTTTATGCATCTTTTGATATTCTTTTTCAGAGGAGCTCCTCAGTGTAAGTGAGTCACAACTGCTTATCATAATTTATACTATTATCAGAGTATTTCTCCAGTAATCAGAGAATGTGAAAACTCACCAAGAAAATTTTATTTTGCTTTTCTAATGCATATTACTTAATACTAGCAATACACTTGGGTCTTCCCTTCCACATACATTTTTCTCTAGATCTCAAAGGAGTACCTGATATTTGTTTCTTTTCTTTACTTTTTCTTTTGATAAGTTAGGCTTATCAACACTTTGTACATCCATAAGATTTACCAACATCATAACTTAACAGATAAGAAGCACTATTCTAGTTTTTGACTTAGTAATAAGATACACAAAGTAAACCTAACCAAGCTCAATATCAGAATTTGCTTGTGTTAAAAGATTTCCACATAAACAATTACTTCAAACATGGGATCTTTAGTATATTAGAGACTACTAGGTCAGCATCAAGCACAGTTATCCTCATTGGATTGAATAGTCACAGAAATATTCATATAACTATCAGAGTTTAGAAATTCATATCAGACAACAATCAACACTTAGGTAAATTTTAATTTAAGCACAGATTATATAATGATAGTAATATCTATAAATATTGATCATAAGGTCTGATGTATCAGAACATAAACTAGACATATTTAGAGAAAGAACATGAAACTATTCCAAGTTTATTTACCAATCTTGTAAAAGTAGCTTCACACAATGGTTTTGTGAAGATATCTGCTAGTTGTTGATCTGTTGGAATAAAATGCAATTCCACTGTACCTTCCATCACATGCTCCCTTATGAAGTGGTACCTAATGCTGATGTGCTTTGTCATTGAGTATTGAACCGGATTACCTGTCATAGCAATAGCACTTTGATTATCACAGTAAATGGGTATTTTATAATATATTAACCCATAATTCAGTAACTGATTCTTCATCCAAAGAATTTGTGCACAACAGCTTCCTGCAGCAAAGTACTCTGCCTCTGCAGTATGTGGAAATTGACTTTTGTTTCTTGCTAAACCAAGAAACTAATCTGCCTCCAAGAAATTGGCAGCTTCCACTTGTGCTTTTCCTGTCAATTTTGCACCCTGCAAAATCTGCATCTAAGTAACCTATTAGCTTAAAGTCTGATTCCCTAGGATACCACAATTCTAGATCAGCTGTACCCTTAAGGTACTTGAACTTTTCACAGCTGTTAAGTGAGGTTCTCTTGGATCTTCTTGAAATCTTGCACAAAGACAGGTAGCATACATAATATCAGGTGTACTTACAGTTATATAGATTAGTGAGCCAATCATACCTCTGTAATCAGTAATATCTACTGATGTACCAGTATCCTTATCTAATTTTGTTGCAGTGGCCATAGGAGTGGATGCACTTGAACAGTCTTGCATTCCAAATTTCTTCAACAAATTTCTGGTATACTTAGATTGACAAATAAAAGTTCCTTCTTCATTCTTCTTGACTTGAAGGCCCAGAAAATAGCTAAGTTCTCCCATCATACTCATTTGACATCTTGACTGCATTAGCTTGGCAAACCGTTTACAAAGTCTGTCATTTGTAGAACCAAAAATGATATCATCAACATATATCTGCACCAAAAGTAAGTCCTTTCCTTGGTTGAGATATAATAAGGTTTTCTCAATAGTCTCTCTGTTAAATCCACTTTCCAGAAGAAACTGAGCTAATGTCTCATACCATGCTCTTGGAGCTTGCTTAAGGCCATAAAGTGCTTTATCAAGTCTGTAGACATGATCAGGAAATTTTAAATCTATAAAACCTGGAGGTTGTTCAACATATACTTCTTCTTCCAATTTTCCATTAAGAAAAGCACTTTTTACATCCATTTAAAAGACTTTAAACTTTTTGTGAGCTTCATAAGCCAGAAATATCCTTATGGCTTCCAATCTAGTAATTGGTGCAAATGTTTCATCATAATCAATTCCCTCATGTTGAGAATATCCTTTTGCGACCAGCCTTGCTTTATTTCTTGTAATTATTCCATCATTATCAGTTTTATTTCTGAACACCCACTTTATACCAACAACAGATCTATTCTTTGGTCTTGGCACTAGGATCCAGACTTTATTTCTTTTAAATTCATTTAACTCTTCCTGCATTGCTTGCACCCAATCAGCATCTTGAAGAGCTTCTTCCACTTTCTTTGGTTTAGTCTGAGAAAGAAAAGAATGATAGAGACATTCATTTGATGTTGATGTTCTAGTTCTAACACTTGCTTCAGGAATTCCAATAATTAAGTTAGGTGTATGTGCTTTAGTCCATTTTCTTGTAGAAGGAAGGTGATTTCTAGAACTGGATGCTCCCCCATAATCCATGTTGTCTCCATCAACATTTTCTGATACGCCCCCTGAAATTATGCTCTCTGAGTTGGATCCTTCAGAATTTGAGTTTCCAGAATTATCAGAACTTGGCCCATCAGAACTTGATGAATCAGAATTTGAGTTTCCAGAATTATCAGAACTTGATGAATCAGAACTTGAAGAGCCTGTTCTAGGTTCTGATGCTTCTTAAGATGTGGTTGGATCTTCAATATGCTCCCCCTGCATAGGTGCATTTTTCTTTGGCGTAGTCACCACAGTTTCAATAACATCAGAGTTTAATCCATCACAGTTTGTAGTATCAGGATTTAGACTATCAGAATTTACAGAATCAGAATTTAAAACTTCATTCTCAAATCTCAGCTGATCATGATCATTGAAATCTTCAAGTCCAGTAATCTTCTTATCATCAAAAGAGACATTGATAGATTCCATGACAACCCTTGTTCTTAAATTATAGACTCTGAAGGCTTTTGTGGAAAGTGGATATCCAACAAAAATTTCTTCATCAGCTTTTAGATCAAATTTTAAAGCTGTTCAGGATGAGTCTTAAGAACAAAACACTTGCATCCAAATACATGAAAGTACTTCGGATTTGGCTTCTTTTTCTTCACCATCTCATATGGTGTCTTTCCATGCTTGTTGATAAGTGTTGCATTCTGAGTAAAACAAGTAGTCTGCACAGCTTCGGCCCAAAAGTAGGTTGGTAACTTTGCTTCATCAAGTATAGTTCGTGCAGCTTCAATAAGAGTTCTATTCTTTCTTTCAACAACTCCATTTTGATGTGGAGTTCCAGGAGCAGAGAATTCCTGCTTTACTCCATTGTCTTTGCAGAACTCTTCCATGATCAAATTATTGAACTCAGTGCCATTATCACTTCTTATAATTTTCACAGAGTCTTTGACCAATTTAACCAGTTGTTTGACATGATCAATCAAGATAGATGCAGTTTCACTTTTTGTATGCAAGAAATACACCCATGTGTATCTGGTAAACTCATCTACTATGATCATAGCATATTTCTTCTTTTCAATAGACATAACATTCATTGGACCAAATAGATCAACATGTAGTAGGTGATAAGGCTCAAGAATTGAAGATTCATTCTTGCTCTTGAATGAAGATTTTCTTTGTTTTGCCTTTTGACATGAATCACAAAGGCCATCAGGAGCAAATACTGATTTTAGCAGTCCTCTCACAAGATCTTTCTTGACTAGTTCATTTATATTGTTAAAATTTAAATGAGAGAGTTTCTTGTGCCAATCCTAGCTTTCTTCAATTGATGCTCTGCTTAACAGACAGATTGCAGAACCATCTGAACTTGTTGAAAGCTTGGCTTCATAAATGTTACAATGCCTGTATCCCTTCAGAACAACTTTGCCTGTAGATTTTCTTACAACTTCAGAGTGTTCTTCAAAGAAATCCACATGATAACCTCTGTCACAGATTTGACTAACACTCAGCAGATTGTGTTTAAGTCCTGAGACTAGAGCTACTTTTTTAATGATGACATTCCCAAGATTGATATTGCCATATCCCAGAGTTTTTCCCATGTTGCCATCTCTATAAGAAACTCATGGGCCAGCTTTCTCCACAAAGTCTGATAGCAAGGCTTTATTTCCAGTCATATGTCCTGAACATCCACTGTCCAGAACTATGATGTTTTTCCTATTTCCCTGCAATCACAAAAACCACTAATGATTAGTTTTAAGGACCCAGACTTGCTTGGATCCTTTGGCCTTATAAAGTTTGTTAGCATTTGCAGCGAATTTAACTTCAGAGTTTATGCTAACATTTTTCATATTAGATTTTACAGTATCAGACTTTGCATCAGAACTTACACTAGAAGGAATTAAAGCAACTTTCTTCAAAGAAGGTTTTATTTGATAATAATCATAGTACAAACTATGATATTCCTTACAAGTATAAATGGAATGCCATAAACTACGACAATGAAAATGAGGATTTTGTGGTTTAAACCTAACATACTGACTCTTAACTCTTGATTTAGGAGGTAAAGAGTTTAGATCCTTATTCTTCCTGCAAAAAGAAGTAAGATGGTTAGAGTTTCCACAGTTATAGCATTTCTTTCTAGGAGCATTAGGAACAGGCTTATAATTATTTTTTTTATTCACACCTTCCTTTCCATTCTTATTTTTCCTAGGTGGTTTTACCTTTTTTTACATTCTTAATCTCTTTCAGCTTATACTTAAGCTACTTCTTTGTCATTAAGCCTATGTTAAATTCAGCTGGTTTATCCTATTTTAATTTATCAGAAGTTGACTCTGCCTTAACTTCTGTCTCAATATCTTTCATCTTTTCAGAATCAGACTTTACAATTTTAGCTACAAACTTAAAAGGATTTACCTTGGGCTTATTAGTCTGTTTAACAATAATTGGCTTAATTTGTTCAGTTCCTATTTCACTTTTATCATCTCCATAACCTAAGCCCTTTTTCCAGTTTCCACTACTTAGCAAATTCTGAGTTGTTCTGCCAGAGTTAGTCCAAGTCCTGATAATCTCTCTTTCCTTTTCTAACTCAATTTTTAGAGATTGATTCAATTTTAACACTTCATCTCTAACATAAAAAGCATCATCTCTTTCTTTCCGAGTTTAATGGAACATAACTAACTCTTTTTCTAAATAGTCATTCCTTTTCTTAAAAGCCAAATTTTCAGAAGTTAACCTATCACATGTTAAGGTCTGATCTCTATAGCTAATGAATATGGTTTTAAGATAAGATCTCAACTCAGCAATATCATCAGTATGAAAAGCATAAGTTATATGAGGTACCTTTAACTCAGCAGCTTTAGAACTGCTATCAGCATTTGCCATCAAGGCATAGTTCACCTCATCTTCAGAATCTATTGTACTTATACTCTGAACAAAAATGTTACCGTTGGACACCTGTCAGACATGCAGTAATAACGGACAGTTACTGGGCTCGAGAAAACAGGAATCATTACTTACCCATTTGCCTAGTTTCAAGGAAAAACCGTTCCATTTATCAAGAGAAACAGTTTTAATTCAAAATTTAAACTGTTATCACTGATTGAATTATTTTTCACTGCATCATTAATATTCTGAAAATACATCACATGAAAATGACCAAGATAAATTAGATAAGTAAGTGCTGAAAACGAATCAGAACTTAATATAAAACAAAATTTATATGGTCATCAGAATATCAATCAGGATTTATCAACACAAGATAAAATAACTCAGAGACAAAATCTTGAAGTAAAAACAACTTTCATTAATATATCAAGACAATACATTTATGAAATGGAAATTACATCAATACTTATACAAGATTTTCCCTAAGCTTCTAAATCGAACATCAACAGCCTTAGTCCTAGCTAAGAAGCCTGACAAAGCTGATGATGAAGAAAAACAGGAAGAAGACAAGATTAAATCATTTCTTCTTCTTCCTACTCTCGACAAATAGAATGGCGAGTCTGATGATTCGCTCTTGCTGGCGGAGAGCTTCCAGCCTTTCCTCCTCCAATTGCTCCAGATGGCGATGGTAGTCCATATAGAAGAACAGGAGGTGTGTCAGTACCTACTGTGGGACAGAGTCCCATATCTCCTCAGGAATGGTTGTGACATGCCATTCCTGCTGCCAATCGGCACAGCTTAGCTCCATATTGAAGTTTTGGTAGTTCAAAAACATGTTGTATCTGACCATTATGTTTTTGAAAGAAGAAGTATGAAGATAAGTGTGTGAGAAGAATTTGATGGAAAGACTGATGTGAAGTGGCTGCTTATATAGGCAAGAGAATGCCAGGAGACGCAAAGAAATTGAATGCTGACAGGTAGAATTAATTCTACCTCGTCTCCCTAGACTTTGAAAAAGAATAACATTCATTGGAAAGAGGAAACATGGTTTAAAGCGCACAAGAAACAAGTAACATTGGACTGTTCAGGTACAAATACCATTAACCCTAACCATAGTGACTATTAATCTTCCACTTCAACATATTCAATTATTAACTGAGACTGTTATCAAATGTTATTCACAGATAAGTCAAGTAAAACATTAGACTGTAATATCAGAACTTAGACTTATATCAGAACTTAACAGTCATCATAACATAATTTCTTAACTCGAAAAAGGAATGCCCATCTTAGTAAATCCTCATACAAGTTCTGAGTTATAGACTTCAGAACTTAATCATTAGAACGTGTAACTAGAACTTGTCCTCAGAATTTGTGCACAGTGACTGTTTATCTAAAATAACATAGACCACCACAGTAATTTTCATCATTCATATGGAGTGATTAGTGTGTGCATTAAGCTAAATAACAGACAAAGAGTAAAGTCTGAGTCACTTCAGTACATCTTAGAAATAAGGCATAACTAAAATTTTGCTAAAGAGCTGTCATTGTCCTGAAACCTACTTATGAATGAGTTCATGCTTGAGTCCACCTCAATTGTTTGTGCTAATTTTATGCATCTTTTGAAATTCTATTTTACAGTGGCTTCTCAGTGTAAGTGAGTCACGACTGTTTATCAGAATTTATGCTATTATCAGAGTATTTCTCCAGTAATCATAGAGTGTGAAAAGTCACCAAGAAAATATTTTGCTTTTCTATTGCATATTTACTTAATACCAGCAATGCACTTGGGTCGTCCCTTCCACATTTTTACTCTAGATCTCAAAGGAGTACCTGATTTTATTCTTTGATCTTTTTGCTTTTTCTTTTGATAAGTGAGGTTTATCAGCACTTAGTACATTCAGCAGTTTTACTAGTATCAGAACTTAACAGATGAGTAGCATTATTCTAATTTGTGACTTAGTAATAAGATATACAAAGTAAACTTAACTAAGCTCAATTATCAGAATTTGCTAGTGTCATAAGATTTCCACTGAAATAATTACTTCTTACATGGAATTATTTGTTTATTGAAGACTACTATGTCAGTATCTAGCACAATTATCCTCATAGGATTTAATAGGTACTTGAGCAGACATATCACTTATCAGAGTTTAGAAACATATATCAGACAACAGTCAGTACTTAAAGACATTTATCAATTAAGCCCAGAATACACAATGAGATTAATTCTGTAAATACTGAGCATAAAGTCTGATAACACAGAACAAGACTAAGCAGATTTAGAGAAAGAACCTGAAACCATTCCAAGTTCATTTACCAATCTTGTAAAAGTAGCTTCACACAGTGGTTTTGTGAAGATATCTGCTAGTTGTTGATCTGTGGGAACAAAATGCAATTCCACTGTACCATCATCCACATGTTCCCTGATGAAGTGGTACCTGATGCTGATGTGCTTTGTCATAGAGTGTTGAACTGGATTACCTGTCATAGCAATAGCACTTTGATTATCACAGTAAATAGGGATTTTGAAATATGTTAACCCATAATCCAGTAACTGATTCTTCATCCAAAGAATCTGTGCACAACAGCTTCCTGCAGCAATATACTCTGCTTCTGCAGTTGATGTGGAAATTGACTTTTGTTTCTTGCTGTACCAAGAAACCAATCTGCCTCCAAGAAATTGACAGCTTCCACTTGTGCTTTTCCTATCAATTTTGCAACCTGCAAAATCTGCATCTGAGTAACCTATTAGTTTAAAATCTGATTCTCTAGGATACCATAATCCCAGAGCAGCTGTTCCTTTAAGATACTTAAAGATTCTTTTTACAGCTGTTAAGTGAGGTTCTCTTGGATCTGCTTGAAATCTTGCACAAAGATAGGTAGCATACATGATATCAGGTCTACTAGCAGTTAAATAGAGTAGAGAGCCAATCATACCTCTGTAGTCAGTAATATCTACTGATTTACCGATATCCTTATCCAGTTTTGTTGCAGTGGCCATTGGAGTGGATGCACTTGAACAATCTTGCATTCCAAATTTCTTCAGCAAGTTTCTGGTGCATCTTCCCTTGGCGTAGCCACCACAGTTTCAATAACATCAGAGTTTATTCCATCAGAGTTTACAGGATCAGGACTTAGACTTTCAGGATTTTCAGTATCAGAATTTGAGTCTTCATTTTCAAATCTCAGCTGATCATGGTCAATGAAATCTTCAAGACCAGTAATCTTCTTGTCATCAAAAGAGATATTGATAGATTCCATGACTACTTTTGTTCTCAAATTATAGACTCTGAAGGCTTTTGTGGAAAGTGGATATCCAACAAAGATTCCTTCATCAGCTTTTAGATCAAACTTTGATAGTTGTTCAGTATGAGTCTTGAGAATAAAACACTTGCATCCAAATACATGAAGGTATTTCAGATTTGGCTTCTTTTTCTTCACCATCTCATATGGTGTTTTTCCATGCTTGTTAATGAGTGTTGCATTTTGAGTAAAACAAACAGTCTGCACAGCTTCAGCCCAGAAATAGGTTGGAAGCTTTGCTTCTTCAAGCATTGTACGTGCAGCTTCAATGAGAGTTCTATTCTTCCTTTCAACAACTCCATTTTGCTGTGGAGTTCCAGGAGCAGAAAATTCCTGCTTTATTCCATGGCTTTTGCAGAACTCTTCCATTATCAAATTCTTGAACTCAGTGCCATTATCACTCCTTAAAACTTTCACAGAATCTTTGACCATTTTATCCAGATGTTTGACATGATCAATCAAGATTGATGCAGTTTCACTTTTTGTATGCAAAAAATACACCCATGTGTATCTGGTGAACTCATCCACTATGACCAACGCATACTTCTTCTTTGCAATAGACATGACATTTACTGGACCAAATAGATCAACATGTAGTAGATGATAAGGCTCAAGAATTGATGATTCAGTCTTGCTCTTGAATGAAGATTTTCTTTGTTTGGCTTTCTGACATGAATCACAAAGACCATCAGGAGCAAATACTGTGTTTGGCAATCCTCTCACAAGATCTTTCTTGACCAGTTCATTTATATTGTTGAAATTTAAATGAGAGAGTTTCTTATGCCAATTCCAGCTTTCTTCAATTGATGCTCTACTCATCAGACAGATTGCAGAACCATCAGTACTTGTTGAAAGCTTAGCTTCATAAATGTTATCACGCCTGTATCCTTTCAGAACAACTTTGCCTTTAGATTTACTCATAATTTCACAGTGTTCTTCAAAGAAATCAACATGATAACCTCTGTCACAGATTTGACTTATACTCAGTAGGTTGTGTTTAAGTCCTGAGACCAGAGCTACTTGTTTAATTATGACATTTCCAAGATTGATATTGCCATATCCCAATGTTTTTCCAATGTTGCCATCTCCATAAGAAACACATGGGCCAGCTTTCTCCACAAAGTCTGATAGCAGGGCTGTGGCGCCCTCCAAACCCGGGTCAGAAGTTTGGAGTCCACACAAACACCTTAATTATAACCTGCTTATAACAATAATAAAGATAATAATATATGCAATGACCCTACTTACCAATCACCACGGACCGCAACTGGTTAAAGTATGCACACAAGCCAAACACACTAATATATTACAAACCGTTCAAATCCCAACTATTTCAAATTCAAACTGAGTATTAAACATTATTACAAACTTTTACAAACTTAAATTATTCCAAAAGAAGCCTACTAGCTCATCTTTCTCAACCTGAACCCCTAGCTCTCGCGCTGGACTGGGGATCCTCTTTACCAACTGATTCCTTTTTAACTGGAAAGAATATAAACAACATCGCACAAATGAGCTAACTAGCTCAGCAAGTCACAATGACAAAACTGAGAATAATGATCATCAGGTGAATATGTTTATGATATAAAGTGAACAATGGATTATGATTTAGAATTAGATATTATACTCTTAATTTAAAAACCAAGGTTAGGTTGCTGATCAGTCACGCACTAACCCCGAGCAAGGCACACAGCATTGCTCTAACTACTGGATCCAAGGCACACATTGGCCTAACTTGACCATTATATGGTCTGACCATGAATCTGGCCCACAATTTTATAAAAACAATCCAATTCTAACATAATAATAGAATACGCAATAATAAACAATAACCGAAATCATTAACAACAATAAATGTTTAACAATAAAAGGGTTTAAATCCTTGTAAGGATCAACAAGGTACTTTCAAAGCTTGAATGCTGGGTATTGAAAGAATTGGATAACAAAGGAAACAACGTTTCATGGTTTTAAGGATTTGGTCTTTCAAAGCATAAGATATCATGGATTGAGTATATAATAATTCAGTTCAGTGTCTGGTATTTAGTTTGTATGTATTTGTGGAGTAGTATCGTAGATTTGTGATTCTTGTTTGGGTATACAATAATCAATGGATTAGAAAGAATATGGTTCATAGTTCAAGAACAATAACTGAAATCAGGATTTAGGTTTCCGTGCTTCAAAGCACTTGCAATGTCAACAAGACTATCAAGAATTACAATATCTCGAGAAAGTTCAGAACACTTGCCTGATATTAGCTTACTATCCTGCACTTGCTTTCAATCACAATTGTCTTACTCCTCAACTACCTGTTTCCCTTTCCTACGCCTTGCCTCTTCTGCTCATATATCATAAGCATCTATCAATCATCAACTCACAGGATTCTATTCAACACATACTTCTATCTACCCTTCGTTTTACCCAAATCCGATTAACGGATTGAAATCTATGCAATAACCAAGTAAACACCGAATATATAGACCGATAGTCAAACAACAGGTCACTTATAACACATAATACATCACGTAATCAATGACATATCATTTATAAAGAAGTCTCGGGTCATAAATATGTTTTCGGGTATTTAAAATGATTTTTAAAACATTTTTCGGAATTAAAACGGGTCGTTGGATCAATTTCGGAATAATAAACAGGGTTCGGTTGGCCAATTCTAGCTTCGAAACAATTTTAGAATAATTATCAAGCCTTGGAAAAAATTTAGAATAATATTTTAAAGCTCGAAACTATTTTTCGGAATTTTTAAATCATTTTTAAATAATTAAATCTAATTAAATAATTAATTAAAAATCAATTAATAATTAATTAAATCAATTAATCAATTAATTTTCAAATTAATTGACTAATTAATCAATTAAAAATTAACTGAAATTAATTAACTAATTAATTCAGATTTATTTGTGAATAAAAAATAATTTTCGGAATTAAAATAATAATTTTTAGAATTTTCAGAAATTAAAAACGAATTTTTATAATAAAAATAAATAGGAAATATGATTTTTAAATATTTTTAAAACAGAAATCCAATTTTTGCAAAGTCTGGAAACTACAGGGACCAAACTGCATCGTTTTCAAAACTGCAGGGACCAAACTGCAATTTTGCAATCCAGTCGCCGGAAAAAGTCGGGGGTGGCCGGAGAACACGTTCCCGGCGTCCTCACCCCACCAACACCTCCAGATCACATCTACAGGTTACCAGGAACACAACCGTGCAATCAAAACAACCTAACAATCCCTGAGTTGGCCGGAATTTGACCGTGAAATTTTCCAGTTTCCAGCGAACATCGGAAAACTTCAAAACACAACTCCCTTCTCTACAGACCTCGTTGGTTCATGAGACTTATACGACTAGATTGCAAATTTCACAGAGAACACAACCCACTATAACACAACATCAATCTATCACAGGATAAGAAACCCCCAAATTTCAATTAAGAACATTCATACGGGTTATAAACCCTAATTTTAAAATTCGAAAATCAAACTCAAATTTGAACATGTTATTGAACTCCAAATCAGACGTATGACATATGAAAATCATCAGGAAAACAAGCACTACAACATGCAATCATCAAATCATACAAACAATCATCCGAACAAAAATTCATATTTTTAATAAAATAAATTCGAAAATAAATAAATTTTTAGAAAAATAACCTTGATTTCTGCAGGTGTATGGATTACAGAATCTGGTAGAGCTCTTCAAGACCTTCAGATTGGTTAATCGAGCTTTCCAAACCGAATTCAATAACACCTCCAAATGCTTGTTTGATTCTTAGAACAGTTTTAGGAAATTAGGGTTTTTCTCTGAAAATTATATAATTATCTGTCTGCAAATGATTTTGATACGAAATAAAATACGGTAAAAGGCTATTTATAATTATGGAAAATTAGTATCCCGTTGGATCATTCCGGATATAAAACGGTACATTTATTTGTAAAAACTGATCCAAATGGTATCGGTTTTTGGGATAATTATCCAAATCAGTACAATTTGTACTACGGTCTTGGTCTCAGCGCCTGGTTACGTATTACGAAGTGATAATTGTGATAGTTTAATAAAAAGCTCCTGTTTATCGAGAATACGGGTTTTATTGATTTACCGAAACGAATATTGTATCGAAAATGTTGCGCCGGGACCCGCGTAGGACAAACCGTATGCCGGATCGAAAAAGTCGAAACATGGAAAATGCTCGGAATATTACAATTAGGTTAGGAAGGAGTTCTCGGAAGAGTTTCGGGTTCCAAAAATGTAACAACGGTTGACGTCGGCTGGTTCCCGTTTTTATAAAATAGATTTTAATTACCCGGAAAAAGATTTTAGAAATTTCATATGATTCTTATAAATCCATAAATCAACATAAAAATAATTAGGAAGATATAACAATTATCTATATTTTATTTTGGACATATAAAAATTAAAATACTCAATTAATATTATTTTTGAATATTCAAGTACAGATAACACTTAACAATTAACTCACAGAATAGATACTGGGCACACATATTAATATCAAAAATAATTACACGATATATCCCGGATATTACATCCTTCCCCCCTTAAAAGGATTCTGTCCTCAGAATCTCCTAAGAAAACAAATGAAGGTACTTTTCTCTCATATCACTTTCTAATTCCCAGGTTGACTCTTCAACCTTTGGGTTTCTCCACAATACTCTTACTAACTTTACCACTTTATTTCTCAATACTTTCTCTCTTGCCTCTAGAATCTCTATCGGACTCTCTACATATAATAAATCTGCCTGAAGCTCTATTGGCTCATATTCTATTACATGCCTGGAGTCTGGATTATATTTCTTGAGCATCGATACATGAAAAACATTGTGAATGTGCTCCATGTGCGGAGGTAACGCCAATTCGTAAGCTACTTTGCCAACGCACTTTAGGATCTCAAAAGGTCCGACATATCTTGGGCTTAGCTTCCCTTTCTTTCCAAACCTCGTTAGTCCTTTCCATGGTGATACTTTCAGTAATACCAAGCTTCCTTCTTCAAATTCCATGTCTTTCCTTGATTGGTCTGCATATTTCCTCTGACGATTTTGAGCGGCTATTAATCTTTTCTGGATAAGTTCAACAACTTCCTTTGTCTGCTGTACCAGTTCAGGTCCAAGTATCTTGCGTTCTCCTACTTCGTCCCAATATATTGGAGATCTACATTTGCGTCCATAAAGGGCTTCATAGGGTGGCATTCCAATGTTGGCATGATAACTGTTGTTGTAAGCAAACTCTACTAGGGGTAAATGTTCGTCCCAACTTCCTTTGAAATCAATAGCACAAACATGTAACATATCCTCGATTGTCTGGATCGTTCTTTCACTTTGGCCATCCGTTTGGGGGTGATAAGCTGTACTCATATTCAGTCTTGTTCCCAAACATTCTTGAAAACTCTTCCAGAATCTTGAATTAAACCTTGGATCTCGATCAGATACGATAGACACTGGAACTCCATGACGAACTACAATTTCTTTTAGGTACATATGGACCAACTTGTCGAGCGAAAATCTTTCATTTATAGGCAGAAAATGAGCTGACTTGGTAAGTCTATCCACTATAACCCAAATGGCATCATGATTAGCCCTTGTCCTTGGTAATCCAACTATGAAATCCATGGTAATATGTTCCCACTTCCACTCTGGAATCTCCAATGGCTGTAGCAATCCGCTTGGTCTTTGATGCTCTGTTTTAACTCTCTGACAGGTATAACATTTGCTAACCCATTCCGCAATTTCCCTCTTCATATCTGGCCACCAATAATTCTTCTTTAAATCTCTGTACATTTTGGTACTCCCTGGATGGATGGAATATCTTGAACTATGTGCTTCTTGTAAAATTTCATTCTTTAACTCCGTCACTGGTGGAATCCAGATTCTAGATAAAAATCTCAAAATGCCTTGATCATCCTTCTGCGTGCATAATTCTTCACCTACCAAACGATTTATATCTTGATCCATTACATCTTTCTGACATTTCTTTATTTTCTCCAACAACTCCGGCTGGAAAGTCATACTGTACACTTTCGCTTCCTCAGGTTCGCAAACTCTAATTTCCAATTCCAATTTTTGAAATTCCTTATATATATCTTCAGGTACTGATAACTCATTTAACTTTTCCTTCCGACTTAACGCGTCTGCCACCACGTTCGCCTTACCGGGATGATAATTAATCGAGCAATCATAATCCTTGATCAATTCTAACCATCTCTTTTGCCTCATATTAAGTTCCTTCTGGGTAAATATATATTTCAAACTTTTGTGATCCGTGAAAATCTCACACTTTTCTCCATACAAATAATGTCTCCAAATCTTCAAAGCAAAAACTATAGCTGCTAGCTCTAAGTCATGAGTAGGATACTTTTGTTCGTGTGGTTTCAATTGTCTTGACGCATACGCAATCACCTTTTCGTGCTGCATTAAAACACATCCTAATCCTTTATGAGAAGCATCGCTATAAATTACGAAATTCCCTTGATCGTCTGGAAGTGACAAAACAGGTGCCGTGATTAATCTCCGCTTCAACTCCTGGAAACTTTCTTCGCACTTGTCGTTCCATATAAACTTTTCATTCTTTCGTGTAAGCTTTGTTAATGGTGTGGCAATCCTTGAGAAATTCTGAACGAATCATCGATAATATCCTGCCAATCCCAAGAAACTTCTTACCTCAGTGGGTGTTCTCGGTCTCTCCCAATTCGTAATTGCTTCGATCTTTACCGGGTCCACTTTGATCCCTTCGTTGCTGACTATGTGTCCTAAGAACTGAACTTCTTGTAGCCAAAACTCACACTTCGAGAATTTAGCATATAACTTCTTTTTCCTTAAAATCTCCAAAGCCGTTCTCACATGTTCCGCATGATCCTCTTCCGTCTTTGAATAGATTAAAATATTGTCTATAAACACAATAACAAACTTATCCAAATACTCTTTGAAAATTCTATTCATCAGGTCCATAAATGCTGCCGGGGCATTGGTCAATCCAAAAGACATAACTAAAAACTCGTAATGTCCATACCTTGTTCTGAAAGCTGTCTTTGGTATATCTTCTGGCTTAATCTTTAGTTGATGATATCCCGATCTTAAATCAATTTTGGAGAAGTACTTGGCTCCCTTCAATTGGTCAAACAGATCATCGATTCTGGGTAACGGATACTTGTTCTTGATTGTCAGCTTGTTGAGCTCCCTATAGTCGATGCACAGTCTCATGCTTCCATCTTTCTTCTTGACAAATAATACCGGGGCTCCCCACGGGGATACGCTGGGTCTGATTACTCCTTTCTCTAACAATTCCTGCAATTGCTTTGCTAGCTCTTTCATCTCAACAGGCGCCATTCTGTACGGGGCCTTGGATACTGGTTCTGTTCCAGGTGCTAAGTCGATCGCAAATTCAATTTCTCTATCTGGAGGAAGTCCTGGCAATTCGTCAGGAAATACGTCTGGAAATTCATTCACTACTGGGATATCTTCAAGTTTTGTTGGCTCCTGACTTTTGTCAATCACGTATGCTACGAAATGCTCGCATCCTTGCCGTAGTAACTTCTTGGCTTGAATCATCGTTAAGAACTTCTTTACCTGCTTCTGTCCCTTGAACATTACTTTTCTTTCGTCTGGCGTTTTCACCATTACTTTCTTATTTCGACAATCTATCTGAGCATCATGCTTAGATAACCAATCCATCCCTAATATCACATCAAATTCTCCTAACTTAAATGGTATCAAATCTACACAAAACTTACTACCAGAAATCTCAACCTCACAATTCTCACAAACTTGATTCACAGTTACACGTTCTTGATTTGCTAACTCCACAGTCATTATTTCATTTAAGCACTCAACTGGACAATTTAATTTACTAACAAAATCTTGTGAAACAAACGATCGAGTTGCTCCCGAATCTATTAACACTTTGGCACATAAAGAATTCACATTAAGCGTACCTGCCACGACATCTGTAATAACCCCAATTTTTGGGAAATTTTTGAAACCTTTATGAATAGTGTTTTTGCTGAATGAGAAAACTTTTCATGCCACACTATGTAGGGGTTCTGATATTGATATTCTGAGATTTTATGAGTACTTTATATGGTATATGAGTGTATGCAAAGATCGTCAGAATCCAATTCCGAACACTTTGATTTTTCCCAGAAATCCAATAAATACGGAAAGAATTGAGTATAAGGTAACAGGATGTAAAGGATTTAAATTAAAGGATTGTAATAGAGGATCATAAAAAAAAGGGAATATAATATATTAAGAAAGGTTAAGGGAACCTAAGTAATAAGATCCCGGGTATGATCCTTCAAACGATAAACGAAAACGAAAGTTAAGCGAACCGTATAACAGATCAGCGGTCATTAGGCAAACAATTAGGAAGTTAATCAAAGGGATTAGAGAGGATGATGTCACCCAACCAATGGGAAGAGGACAAGGAGGGAAAGATGACATCACATCATGACATAGGCATGACATGGGAAGGAAGGAGATGTGGTGGCTTTTTAACCACACAAAATCAAGGGCAAATAGGTAATTAACTAAAACAAACACAAAATCAAACCAACCAAGCCAAGCAAATCACTTTCATCAAAATCAAAAAGAAACCAAGGCATTGTTCTTCTTAGCTCTCGGCTTTTTACTATTGCAAAGGGAGAAAAATTCAAAATCAAAGATCCAAGCTTCCTAAATTGGTGAGTTAATTCCCTAATCATCCTTATGCATAGTTAGGGCTATATCATGAGTTTAAGCCATCAATTCCTTCTCAATCTTCTTCATTTAATCAATGAAGAAGACAATGAATAGTGTTTTCAAGTTTTTAACTTGAAATTTTTCTTGATTTCCTTGAAGATCCAAGCATTCCTAAGACTTCTCAAAGCTTCTTAAGGCTTCCTAGCTCCTCCCACCACTTCAAGGAAGGTATATCATCTCCAAACCCTAGATTCCTATGTATTATAAGATGATTTTGATTAGTAGGGTGATATTGTAGCTTAATGTTTGTGATTTAGAGTTTGGGATTGAAATGGTATTGAAATGGAATGGTAAATGTTGTTGTTTTGGTTAAAAGATTGTAGTATAGTTAAATTCAAGCTTAGGCATAAGTATGAATGTTAAAATTGAATTGGTTGGGGCTGATATGAGGTGATAAGGATGGATGTTGGTTGTATGTTTGATTTGAGGTTGAATTGGGTTGGTTTTGAATGGTTTTAAATTGGGAAATTGCGTAAACATAGCCGTCGTAACGTCCGATTTTCTTTAGACTGTTTTTGTGCATAACATTAGGACCCGAGAACCCCCTGCTAGATTATGATCATTGCCATGTTTAGATAGCTCATGTTACGAGCTTCGTTTTGATTTGTAGTTCGTTTGATTCCGATGCACGGTTTAGGAGAAACGACCGTTTCAAGTAACGGCGTTTCGCGAACGAAACTTTTCCCCTCGCCTTACTTTGAAACATAGGTTAAAGACCAAAAAGGGTTAATTAATGTATGAAACATTTATGGTAAGTGTGTTAGGCAGTTGGTAAGACAATCACGAAGGAATCGCCTTAAAACTCGTAAAGGTTAAATTATTAAAAATGGTGGAGCCGAGGGTACTCGAGTGACTTAAGAGAATCAGTAAGCACAAAACGAGCGTTAGAGTCTGAGTTGGTTAGAGTATAGATTTACAAGTGACTTTGGTTTAATTCCAACTTACTTGTTGCTTATAGGTTACCAGACTCGTCCCGAGCCATTCGTAACCCCGAGTCGCTCAGGCAAGTTTTCTACCCGTTATACTGTTGTTATGATGTATATATGTATATGCATTATCTTGCGGTAGATGCATGTTGGTTAATTAGCAAATGTTGCGATATATTGTAGCATATTATATGGTACATATGCATGCCTGTTTCGTATTCTTTCCATATATATTTGTTGATTCAGTTGATAATACCTATGCTAGAGAATAGCGGTAATTTGCATATACCCTTAGTATAGGGACCCAAAGGTGAAAACATTTTCTAAAACCGGGAGTCGAGGATCCTGAGTAGATTTTGGTATATATGTATATATATATATATACATATACTTATATATATATATATGGTCATAGTTTTCAAAACTATTAATCGAATAAGGTTTATTCGATAACTTTAACTTTATTTTATTGTTGAATATTATTTCGAATATTCATCTGAGGACTTATGACTCCTTTATTTTATTATTGAATATTATTTCGAATATTCATCCGAGGACTTATGACTCCTTTATTTTATTATTGAAAATTATTTCGAATATCCATTCGAGGGTTTATGACTCAGTTTATATTATTTAATGATTATTAATTGGATAGTCATTCGAGGATGTATGACTCCTTTATTTTATGAATATTATTTATAATATTCATTCGAGGTATTATGACTCCGCTTATTACTGAAATATATTCTTTATTTTATTAAAGAATAATGTGTCAATAATCAAACTTATTTTCGATTATTCAAATAAAGATAATACTTTCGTATAGGTATATCTTTGGATATTTAATATTCATTTCAAGTATAAGTTTCAAAACTTCTACTTCAATTATTTTTATAAAGATTATTCTTTATGGGAATATTATTTAAATAATAATATTCAGACATTTTCTAAATATACTGGGGACTGATTTACTTCATTAAATCAGCTTTACTCCAAACACTCTTTAAAGTATTTTCGAGTCTTCAAAATGATTTTTAAAAGTTAGAGCGGATCCCAAAACTCATTTTTATATTTAAGATCTTCCTTTTAAGGGGATTTAAATACTCGCTCAAAACCTGAGGGATCCGGCTCTGTGGTGTATTTTATATTCGCAACAAGGTTGCAGTTTTGGTAAATGAATTGATTACTTACCCAACGTTCGGGAAGTAAGTCCATCTATTGAGTCGGCATAAGCAACATGGGCTCAGTGGGCGTCCATGATAGTGTAAGTGGCTCAGTGGGAGTCCATCAAATGCATAAGTGGCTGAGTGGCAGTTCAGCATAAGGTCCTATTGTGGCCAGGGTGATGACCAGTGGGGAATTCGTCCATCTACTAGTAGAAAAGGTTACTTATGGGTATCTTTGCCTGATCAGCAAGATATCTGGTTTATGCCAAAATTCTTTTCCTTTCCAAAATTCATTGGATGTTTCAAACTCTGTTCATACTTCACATGACAGAGGTTTTCAGGAAATGTATAAAGGAAGATGTATATGTGGATATATATATATATATATCAGAACTTAATGAAGTATATCATAACTTCATTTCCTTTAATAATATTTTAAAGATTTAATCTATTCAAATCTTGTCTTGTAGTCTCATCTATGTGATGAACTGTTGAAAGCTCATTATACTTTGAACAATGGTAGTTCAAGTAGCTTTATAAATGATATAAGTGTAGTGAAGTATTTGGTAACTTCATCTTTTAAACTTATATCTAGTTAATAATTGTCTTATGAATGACAAAGATTTTCAGAAAAGCGTTGAGACAAGGTTAGATATATGAGATCACCTTGCAACGATATTTTTTTATACAGTTATACACTGGAACTCTGTGTGTATTATGCATGGAAGAGGACTTCCCATATTTTGAAAAGTATATATATATATACTGAATATTTTGCGACTTCATCGCATTAAGATATCAAACTTGGTTCATTTCTTTTGACCAAGACTTTCATGAGTACTATGAGAAGGCTCATATTGTTAATCATTATACATATTATTTTGGTGGGCTTGCTGCTCACCCTTGCTTTCTTCTTTCATCACACAACAACAGATAGAAAAGATGAACAGGACTAAGCTCCCAATTCGCAGGCGGATAGGAAATATTCCGCAGTTTCCTGTAGGCGTGGATGTCGCTGTAGCTGAGGTAGGAACTACCAATAGGCTAGGTTTTCAACTTATGATGTACCAGACTTATGTATAATTATGAATTGTAATAATGGCAAAGAAATGTAAATTTATTCAGAAACCTTTTTAGGGTGTATTGACATATAATTGTGGAATAAAATGACTTGTGTTATTTTTTTGAGTATTCATCTCTGAGACTATAACTTGTGGTGTGTGTGTGTACATTATGGGGTCACAGTAAAGAGTAGTTGATTGTTTAATAAGATTGGGTGTTGTTAAGGGAAGTGGAACTCGTGACAACCCGGATCCCAGACCCCGGATTTGGGGGTGTTACAACATCCGTATCATGGATAGCATCCTTCACTGACATGTCGAAAACTCTAGCCCTTGGAGTCTCATTTATTGCTGGGGTAGATCCCATAATTCTCAATGCATTACTGACTGGGGCTGGTGTCTTGCAATCCCTGGCCATATGTCCTGGATTCCCACATTTAAAGCATGTAAATCCAATGGCTGGAACCTTCACTGCTGGATTCCGGATAGGCTGATCCTTATTTGCTGGCTCTCTTGCTGGCTGATTTCGGCACTCCCTTGAATAGTGCCCTTTCTGGTTGCATTTAAAACATACCACATTCAACTTGTTACAAACTCCTCCATGCTTCTTTCCATAAACTTGACAATCTGGAAAAGTTAATCTCAACTGATTCGGCTGTTTCACATTAGCTGGACGGTTGCCCTGGCCTCCGTCTCCTGCATTTTGTCTTCTGAAATTAAAATTTCTCCCTGGCTGGAACTTGCCCTTCTTAAAGTTTGAAAACTTCCCTGTTTGTGACTGACCCTCACTTCCTTCAACTTTCCTTTTCTTGCTTTCCTTTTCCTTCTGGAACATCTCACTCTCCGTCTCTGCGATCATAGCCTTCTGTACCACTCCTGCATAGGTATCCAATTCAAAAATGGCTACCTTCCCTCTGATCCATGGTTTCAAACCTTGCTGGAATCTTTTAGCTTTCTTCCTATTAGTATCAACATACGACGGCACATACCTTGACAATTCCTCAAATTTACCCTCATAATCTGTTACCGACATATTCCCTTGCTTTAACTCTAAAAACTTCAGCTCCATTTGATCCTGAATAAACTGAGGAAAATACTTTTCTAAAAACAATTCCTTGAACCTTTCCCAACTAATAACATCTGTGCCTTCCAATGTCTTCACCATTTCCCACCAATAGGTGGCCTCATTCTTCAGATAGTAACTTGCAAACTCAACCTTCTGTTCCTCTTTCACTTTAACTAAGGCAAATGCCTTTTCTATTTCTTTTAACCAAACATTTGCTTCAATTGGCTCTAAGGAACCCTTGAATTCTGGTGGGTTTATTGCCTGAAAAGTTTTGAAAGTTACCTGGGGATTGGTCTGTCTTTGTTGTTGTTGTGCTAGGTGAACTGTTTGTTGGACCAAGATTTGAAGAATCTGGGCTATTGCTGGGTCCATGGGTCCTGGGTTCACATTCTGGGTTGTATCATCTTGGTTATTATTGTTGTTGGTTTTTTCATTCTGGGTGTTGGTGCGGGTATTTCTTCTGGGAGGCATTCTCTGTAAAGAATCAATCAACTTATTTAGCTTTTGAATCAATCTTTTACATAAAAGAATAGTTTTGCAAAACAGAAATATTTCTTTTTGAAAACAGTTGTGACTAAATAAATTGCATGCTTCTTTACAGAATATAAACAGTTATGGAAAACAGGGCACATGGTATCACAGGGTATAACTGGTGCAATAAATAAGGTAAGGTAAAACAGGTGCAATAAAATAAATGACAGTGCTGGAAAGGAAAAAGGTACTGATATATATAGATCAAAAGTTTTAGGGTAGTACAAGCATAAAGACGCTTCGAAAGTAAAAGCAAAAAGGGTACAACAACCTACTCACTAGTCAGCATCGCTAGTCTATAAATACAACTCAAAAGTCTTCTGATACACACTACACACTACTGTCCATACTACATAACCATAACAACACTGCTCAGCATCTCCATCTCAGAATCTCTAACTCATGGCAAATCTGGACCTCCTATCTCCTCAAGCTCCTATAGGATCCACTTAGCCCACTCCACTAGGAAATTAGGGGTGATGTCCTCATGTGTAGCCTCAACAATCCTCTCAGTAGCTGTTCCGCGAAATGCCTGAAGCCTCTCCCTAAGTCGCCTCTCACCACTCCCCATCTCTCTGGTACGCATGATATGCAATAACTCCTGGATCTGACCCTGTAGGAATCGCTGCTCCATAAGGCAAGCCTCAAACTGATGATATGGAACAGGATAGGAAGAGAACTGGAAAGGTGTGACTGAATGACTAGTAAAGCCTGAATCAGCAGGTGGGGGTCCTCTAATAGGTGGCCTCATGCCTGAAGGTGGAATAGCCTGCAGTAGTACGGGCTGCAACACAGGTGGAGGTAGAATAGCCAATGCTGGTGGAACAACAGGACGTGGATCCGAAAACGGCACTCCAACTGAAGGCTCTGAGTGATCAGCTGATACAGGAACAAAAGAGTCGGCCATCACTGCTATCTGAAATCATATCGCAATACAAGAATCTCGTACCATAACGCAAATTACACTAATACCTGATATACCGAAACACTCAACCTCTCAACGTTCTATCATCCTATGGCTTACTTCTAATCCTAACCCTCTACCCATTCCCGTTAACCTAGGCTTGTGTCAGTGACTTATAACCTGTAGCTCTGATACCAAACCTGTGGCGCCCTCCAAACCCGGGTCAGAAGTTTGGGGTCCACACAAACACCTTAATTATAACCTGCTTATAACAATAATAAAGATAATAATAATATATGCAATGACCCTACTTACCAATCACCACGGACCACAACAGGTTAAAGTATGCACACAAGCGAAACACACTAATATATTACAAACCGTTCAAATCCCAACTATTTCAAATTCAAACTGAGTATTAAACATTATTACAAACTTTTACAAACTTAAATTATTCCAAAAGAAGCCTACTAGCTCAGCTTTCTCAACCTGAACCCCTAGCTCTCGCGCTGGACTGAGGATCCTCTTTACCAACTGGTTCCTTTTTAACTGGAAAGAATATAAACAACATCGCACAAATGAGCTAACTAGCTCAGCAAGTCACAATGACAAAACTGAGAATAATGATCATCAGGTGAATATGTTTATGATATCAAGTGAACAATGGATTATGATTTAGAATTGGATATTATACTTTTAATTTAAAAACCAAGGTTAGGCTGCTGATCAGTCACGCACTAACCCCGAGCAAGGCACACAGCATTGCTCTAACTACTGGATCCAAGGCACACATTGGCCTAACTTGACCATTATATGGTCTGACCATGAATCTGGCCCACAATTTTATAAAAACAATCCAATTCTAACATAATAACAGAATATGCAATAATAAACAATAACCGAAATCATTAACAACAATAAATGTTTAACAATGAAAGGGTTTAAATCCTTGTAAGGATCAACAAGGTACTTTCAAAGATTGAATGCTGGGTATTGAAAGAATTGGATAACAAAGGAAACAACGTTTCATGGTTTCAAGGATTTGGTCTTTCAAAGCATAAGATATCATGGATTGAGTATATAATAATTCAGTTCAGTGTCTGGTATTTAGTTTGTATGTATTTGTGGAATAGTATCGTAGATTTGTGGTTCTTGTTTGGGTATACAATAATCAATGGATTAGAAAGAATATGGTTCATAGCTCAAGAACAATAACTGAAATCAGGATTTAGGTTTTCGTGCTTCAAAGCACTTACAATGTCAACAAGACTATCAAGAATTACAATATCTCAAGAAAGTTCAGAACACTTGCCTGATATTAGCTTACTATCCTGCACTTGCTTTCAATCACAATCGTCTTACTCCTCAACTACCTGTTTCCCCTTCCTACGCCTTGCCTCTTCTGCTCACATATCATAAGCATCTATCAATCATCAACTCACAGGATTCTATTCAACACATACTTCTATCTACCCTTCGTTTTACCCAAATCCGATTAACGGATTGAAATCTATGCAATAACCAAGTAAACACCGAATATATAGACCGATAGTCAAACAACAGGTCACGTATAACACATAATACATCACGTAATCAATGACATATCATTTATAAAGAAGTCTCGGGTCATAAATATGCTTTCGGGTATTTAAAATGATTTTTAAAACATTTTTCGGAATTAAAACGGGTCGTTGGATCAATTTCGGAATAATAAACAGGGTTCAGTTGGCCAATTCTAGCATCGAAACAATTTTAGAATAATTATCGAGCCTTGGAAATAATTTAGAATAATATTTTAAAGCTCGAAACTATTTTTCGGAATTTTTAAATCATTTTTAAATAATTAAATCTAATTAAATAATTAATTAAAAATCAATTAATAATTAATTAAATCAATTAATCAATTAATTTTCGAATTAATTGACTAATTAATCAATTAAAAATTAACTGAAATTAATTAACTAATTAATTCAGATTTATTTGTGAATAAAAAATAATTTTCGGAATTAAAATAATAATTTTTAGAATTTTCAGAAATTAAAAATGAATTTTTATAATAAAAATAAATAGAAAATATGATTTTTAAACATTTTTAAAACAGAAATCCAATTTTTGCAAAGTCTGGAAACTACAGGGACCAAACTGCATCGTTTTCAAAACTGCAGGGACCAAACTGCAATTTTGCAGTCCAGTCGCCGGAAAACGTCGGGGGTGGCCGGAGAACACGTTCCCGGCGTCCTCACCCCACCAACACCTCCAGATCACATCTACAGGTTACCAGGAACACAACCATGCAATCAAAACAACCTAACAATCCCTGAGTTGGCCGGAATTTGACCGTGAAATTTTCCAGTTTCCGGCGAACATCAGAAAACTTCAAAACACAACTCCCTTCTCTACAGACCTCGTTGGTTCATGAGACTTATACGACTAGATTGCAAATTTCACAGAGAACACAACCCACTATAACACAACATCAATCTATCACAGGATAAGAAACCCCCAAATTTCAATTAAGAACATTCATACGGGTTATAAACCCTAATTTTAAAATTCGAAAATCAAACTCAAATTTGAACATCTTATTGAACTCCAAATCAGACGTATGACATATGAAAATCATCAGGAAAACAAGCTCTACAACATGCAATCATCAAATCATACAAATAATATCCGAACAAAAAATCATATTTTTAATAAAATAAATTCGAAAATAAATAAATTTTTAGAAAAATAACCTTGATTTCTGCAGGTGTATGGATTACAGAATCTGGTAGAGCTCTTCAAGACCTTCAGATTGGTTACTCGAGCTTTCCAAACCGAATTCAATAACACCTCCAAATGCTTATTTGATTCCTAGAACAGTTTTAGGAAATTAGGGTTTTTCTCTGAAAATTATATAATTATCTGTCTGCAAATGATTTTGATACGAAATAAAATACGGTAAAAGGTTATTTATAATTATGGAAAATTAGTATCCCATTGGATCATTCCGGATATAAAACGGTACGTTTATTTGTAAAAACTGATCCAAACGGTATCGGTTTTCGGGATAATTATCCAAATCAGTACAATTTGTACTGCGGTCTTGGTCTCAGCGCCTGGTTACGTATTACGAAGTGATAATTGTGATAGTTTAATAAAAAGCTCCCGTTTATCGAGAATACGGGTTTTATTGATTTACCGAAACGAATATTGTATCGAAAATGTTGCGCTGGGACCCGCGCAGGACAAACCGTACGCTGGATCGAAAAAGTCGAAACATGGAAAATGCTCGGAATATTACAATTAGGTTAGGAAGGAGTTCTCGGAAGAGTTTCAGGTTCCAAAAACGTAACAACGGTTGACGTCGGTTGGTTCCCGTTTTTATAAAATAGATTTTAATTACCCGGAAAAAGATTTTAGAAATTTCATATGATTCTTATAAATCCATAAATCAATATAAAAATAATTAGGAAGATATAACAATTATCTATATTTTATTTTGGACATATAAAAATTAAAATACTCAATTAATATTATTTTTGAATATTCAAGTACAGATAACACTTAACAATTAACTCACAGAATAGATACTGGGCACACATATTAATATCAAAAATAATTACACGATATGTCCCGAATATTACAAGGGCCTTATTTCCAGTCATATGTCCTGAACTTCCACTGTCCAGAACTAGAATATTTTTCCTGTTGCCCTTTGTTTCAGCAGCTTCAGAACTGCTCTCAGCACTTTCTTTATCAGCATTTGCCATCAATGCATAGTTTTCCTCACTTTCAGAGTCTGAGGTGTCTGTCCAGCTTTTCTGCTTTGTGGCAAGAGCCTTGCCTTTGTCACCCTTTACCTTCTTGCAATCAGGAGATATGTGGCCTTTCTCACCACAGTTATAGCATATAACATTGGTGTAATCTCATCTGTCAGACTTTCCTCCTCTGCCTTCAGATCTTCTGAAATTCTTCTTATCAGAACTTATGCCTTTCCTGGAAAACTTCTTTCCCTTCCTGAACTTCCTGTATGCAATCTTTGTGCTTCCTTTCACCATAAGAGCACACAGCTTCATCATCTCCTCATCAGCATCAGTCTCAAGCAAGCTTTCAGAATCTGAGTCATCATCACTCTCAGAACTTGATGACTCAGTATCAGACTTTATGAAAAGAGCTTTACCCTTGTCTTTCTTTGAGGAAGCTGCTTTGGGGAATTCTTCTGCAGCCTTAAGAGCAACTGTCCTTGACTTTCCTCCTTTCCTCTTGCTTCTTTGTTCCATCTCCAGCTCATGAGTCTTGAGCATTCCATAGATTTTGTCAAGAGTTGTTTCATCAAGATTGTAGTTATCTCTTATTATCGTTGCCTTCAAATCCCAGCATTCAGGTTGAGCTAACATGAACTTAAGGTTTGAATCTTCAAGATAATACTCTTTATCAACCAATGACAAATCATTCAAAAGTTTGACAAATCTATCATATAAATCATTCAATGACTCATTAGTCTTTGAGTCAAAGTGTTCATACTCTTGAGTGAGTATTGTCTTCCTGTTCTTCTTAATTGTGCCAGTTCCCTGACACCTTGTTTCCAGAGCATCCCATATCTCCTTAGCAGTCTTGCAGTTGATTACCCTGTTTGACATTACATTATCAATGGCACTATGCAGTAAGTGTCGTACCTTAGCATCCTTAGCAATTGATGCTATGTCTTCAGCAGTATAATCACTCTTCTCCTTTGGTACGGTCTTTGCTGCTTCACCTGCAACTGCAACAGCGAGCTTGGTTGGTTTGTGAGGGCCTTCCTTGATTCTATCAAGGTATTCTGGATCTGTTGCTTCCAGGAACATGGTCATCCTTACCTTCCATATGGGATATTCAGATGGTCTCAGTATGGGAACTCTAATGGTCTCATACCGACTCTGAATTTGTGTCTTTGGTGGTTCCTCAATTTTGGTAGGCTTAGTTGGAGTTTCTGTGTCCGACATGATTGTGTTTGGATCTTTAACTGTATGTATGTTAACAGATAGACTCTGATACCAATTGTTAGGTCACACACACACACTGTAGAGGGGGTGAATACAGTGTATAGTACACTCAAATCGAACTTTAAGAACTTAAGTAACAGAAAACAAACTTTAATGAAACAATAAACTCTGTTACAGTATGGAACTGTTACCTCTCAGTGATGAACAAATATCACGAGAGCTGCTAGGGTTACAATGAATAATCTTCTCTAATAATGATAACACTTATAGTGTAAACCCTATGTCTGTGTTTATATACTACACAGTTACAAGATAATCGCTAATTGATATGGAATATAATTCTGCTTCCTAAAATATATCAATCAGATATCTTTTCTTCCAAGTATTCCATTCTTTACAGAATTCCTTCTTCATGCATATCTCTTCTTATGTTTATCTTGATCTTCTTTCCTTTAATCAGCTACTGTCCTTATCTGATCGTCCTTCAGCACTTAAGTTCTGATATCTATCTTCTGATGATTATCCTGATAACATAAGTACTGATATCCTTAAGTCCTGACTTCCAGTATAAGTACTGATCAACAGTTAAGTACTGATTTATCCTATTCAAGTAAGATCTGAAAGCTAAACATAAAACATATTAGCCATGACATTATCAAATATATCTAACAATAACCATGAATCATTCAACATAGCGATCATTTTATTAATAATATTCTTCCTTTAAAAAAGTCTGGAAATTTTCCCAATCTTCTTCGGTCATGCTCAGGCTTTCGTTTAATCAATAAATTCTTCGAACTCTGATAATTCCAGTAATTGGATGAATAGTTACTTCGTACGCTGGTTCTGTTGTTAATCCTATCAAACAATACTTGCACCCACTACTACATAATCGCAGGTTACCTCATTCTCCGAATTAACAATACTGAGTCTGAAACAATCTCCTTCCAGGTAATCCGGGTCTTTTAACAAACAAGAAACTCAAGTAGTAACTTGACAACCAAGGTTTAAAACTTATCTTATTCAAAAAGGCTTTTAGAAATTTTGTAAGGAAAAATCTTTTTCGAAAACTTGTTTAAAATTTTGAAAATTTTGAAAATCACACCTCCGGTTGTCCTTACTGTATGAGTTGGTTGTTGTCCTTCTTATGACCAGATACCAAGTTAAAGAAACAATCACTCAAGGGTCCATTCACTTCCATTTATCTCCTCTCCTTCATTGGGTCTATTATTTTCCTTAATCAATAAAAACTTCCGCTGTCGTTGCACGTTATCTTATTCGTAGCTTCACATTAAGGCTCCCATACTGGTAGTACTCCCGTTAACCACTTGGTAATCATTAAGTGGAATAAACTATCCAATAGTCAACAAGTCAGCTAATCTCACATCATCTTGTTAAAATATATATCACATCAGTACAACACCATTTTCTAATTTCAAGAAATCTTCAGATCCCTAATCACCTGTAACTCTCTCTCTTCAACACATATCTACTCCATTCCACAAGCTAGTCATGAGTGGCCTAATTACTAATAGCTTCTTGTAACCTGATAACAGCCATCCTCTAGAACACTTGAATCTTCTTTCTAAACTCCTTCTCACCTTAATTTGTATCTCAATACTCACCATTTACTGCAGCTATCGTGTCCCTTCTCGCAAATGTTGTTGTTTCATTGGAAAGGTTTTTAGACTGAGGATATAGAATATGGTGTATAGTGAACAGAAAAGATACATTCATAGTTGAATGTTCAAAAGAACAAGAGTAAGCAAATGAAGGTTCTTGAATAGGTAGTCTCATATCAAGAGATGATAGAATAGCGTTGAATAACTTGGAGAGGCACAACTATCATAATAAAAGGTAATACCAATAATACTAATGGAGGAACAAGGCACAAATCGAATCTGGGAAAAGATGACGATCCTTAAACGGAAAGCTCCAAACGATCAGTTGATGCAGGGAAATCAGGATCTGCCATTGCCGTTGCCTGGATATCATGTCGCTAGTTAAGAATCCCGAATCACAACACGAACCGTGCCGGAGACCTATTATATAATTGCACTCAACCTCACGATGACCTATCTTTCTATTTCCTATTCCTAATCCTAACCCTCTACCCAATCCCGACAATCTAGGCTTGTTTCAGTGACTTATAACCTGTAGCTCTGATATCAACCTGTGGCAATCTCCAAACCCGGGTCAGAAGTTTGGGGTCCACAACACCTACATAAAATATAAATCTGTATATGAAATATTATTTGCAATGACCCTGCTTTACATAACCACGAATCACAACAGGTTAAAGTATGAAAACAAGCCACAAACTTAATTTTTATTACAACGTACCAAATCCAAACTAATTTAACTTAAAACTGATAATGAAATTATTCTTACAAACTTATTATCTCTCTACCATATGAAGCTTATGCTAGTTCGATCCCACTCGAACTGGAATCCTAGCTCGCACTTTGGACTGAAGAACTTCACTATCGTTCAAATCCTTCTTAACTGTAAAATATATTAAAAAAAATTGCAAGAGTGAGCTAACTAGCTCAGCAAGTTATAATAGCAATAACTGAGGTTAAACAATGATCAATTATTGTACTTCAGATGAATCAAGTTTCTTTTTAGCTAATCATTAGAATTGGATATTCATTTTAAGTTTTAAAACCAAGGTTAGGCTGCTGATCAGTCATGCACTAACCCCGAGCAAAGCACACAGCACTACTCTAACTACTGGATCCAAGGCACACATTGGCCTAATTTGACCATTGATATGGTCTGACCACGAATCTGGTCTATACAAAGAAAACTATCCAATTCTAAAGCAGTTCAATATGATAAACAATAGAATTCAATAAATCCAGATCATAATCAATAACACTAAAACATTTGCATTAGAGCATGGGAAAAATTCATGGTTACCGAAAGGGTATGTCAACGTATATAAAAGAAGTGGCCTCCAGCCGGTAGGATAATCGGGTATTAGATGAATAGTGTTTTTACAAGGATTTAGTACTTTGATATCAAAAGGTATGGTTTGAGTATAAAAGTTTCTGTATGTGTAAACAATTTTGTTCCAGTGTTTGGTATATGATGGATATATATTTGTGGAGTAGTATCGTATTTGTGTGGTTTAGTATCTGGTAAATCAACAAGAAATGGTTTACAAAGAATAAGGCTTACGGCTCAAAGATCAAATGATGTGACTCAGGTTCAAAGCTGAAGGATTCGAAGTATGTACAGTATAAAACAGAGCTATTTTGGGTATTAACAGTATGTCACAAGAGAATTTAGAAATTTTGCATTGTATCTTGAGAAAGGTTTAGAAATACTTGCCTTATCATAATCGATTTCAACTTCACTTGTACTTGTCTAATGACCCCATTCAATAATCACTCGTTTGCTTCTCCTATGCCTCGCTTCTATCCTCTAATCACTTGCTGTATTTTCTACATGTGAATTCTATTTTCTGATCACCTGCTTCTCTTTCGTACGCCTTGCTTACTCTGCTAGGCATCATAAGTATCTATTAATATTTAACTCATACGATTCTATTCGACATACACTTCTATCTACCCTTCGTTTTACCCAAATCCGATTAACAGATTGAAAGTTACGCTATAAATAAGTAATCACCGAACATATAGACCGATAGTCAACCAACAAGTCACATATAACACATAGCACGTCACATAATCAATGATATATCATTTATAAAAAAGTCTCGGTCATAAACAGGCTTTCAGGTATTTAAAATGATTTTTAAAACATTTTTCGGAATTAAAACGGGCCGTTGGATCAATTTCAGAGTAATAAACAGGGTTCGGTTGGCCAATTCTGGCTTCGAAACAATTTTATAATAATTATCGAGCCTTGGAAATAATTTAGAATAATATTTTAAAGCTCGATACTATTTTTTCGGAATTTTTAAATCATTTTTAAATAATTAAATCTAATTAAATAATTAATTAAAATCAATTAATAATTAACTAAATCAATTAATCAATTAATTTTCGAATTAATTGACCAATTAATCAATTAATTATTAACTAAAATTAATCAACTAATTAATTCAGATTTATTTTTGAATTGAAAATAATTTTTGGAATTAAAATAAATGATTTTTAAAGTTTTAAAATAATTAAAACTATTTTCAAAAATCATTTTATAAAAAGAAATCTTGTTTTTGAAAATATTTAAAACAGAAATCCTAATTCTGAAAGTTTGGTAAACAGAAATCGTATTTTTAAAACTTATAGAAAATACAAGGACTGAATTGTAAGGTTGATCAAACTACAGGGGTCAAACTGTAGTTTGACCACCTTCTTCACCAAGTCGCCGGCGTCGCCATTGCCGGCGACACCGAGCTCGCCGAAAAACTTTAATCGAGGTCAGAACTCGATCAAACTTACAGGAAACCATCTACACCTCTCTAGACACCTATTTATGCAATCATATCGTCCTAACGATTAACAAAACGGCCGGAAAACCAACGGGAAAAACCCGTCACCGTCGTGGCTTCAGTTTTCCGATGAGCCTCCTCCAAGAATCGTTCGTTGATTCCAAATACACCATTCAATTCGTTATTAAACGATCTATCTAATCACACCAACAATTTTAACAGATAACCCCTAAACAAAAAACGCCTAAATTCAATTAAAAATATTCAAACGAATATAAACCCTAATTTCTTTAATCAGAGAATCAAACCTAAAATTGAACATGTTATTGAACTCCAAATCGATCATATGACATACCAAAATGATCAGGAAGAAAAGATCTACAACATGCAAGCATCAAATCATCCAAACAATAACTCGAACAGAAATTCACACTTTTAATTCTTAAAAATTCGAATATAAAATAGTTTATAAGAAAATAACCTTTGATTCTGGGTTGAAATTGATGGCTGAATCAGATAGGAAAATTTTCAGGCTTCGATTCGAGTATATGCACGCCTTAATCCGATATCGGTAACGTCTCCGCATTTGTGTTTGATTACGAAGAACAGTTTCTAATTATAGTATTTTCTCTGTGAAAACTGTAATATCCGGGATATATCGTGTAATTATTTTTGCTATTAAATAATTATTATCTGTGTTCTGTATCTATTCTGTGAATTAATTGTTAAGTGTATCTGTGATTGGATATTTAAAAATAATATTAATTGAGTATTTTAATTTTTATATGTCCAAAATAAAATATAAATAATTGTCATATCTTCCAAATTATTTTTATGTTGATTTATGGATTTATAAGGATCATATGAAATTTATAAAATCTTTTTCCGGGTATTTAAAATCTATTTTATAAAAACGGGAACCAACCGACGTCACCCGTTGTTACGTTTTTGGAACCCGAAACTCTTCCGCGAACTCCTTCCTAACCTAATTGTAATATTCCGAGCATATTCCATGTTTTGACTTTTTCGATCCGGCGTACGGTTTGTTCTGCGCGGGTCCCGGCGCAACATTTTCGATACAATATTCATTTATGTAAATCAATAAAACCCGTATTTTTGATAAACAAGAGCTTTTTATTAAATTATTCCAATTATCACTTTGTAATACGCGTAACCAGGCACTGAGACCAAGACCGCAGTAGAAATTGTACTGGTTTGGATAATTATCCCGAAAACCGATACCGTTTGGATCAGTTTTTATAAATAAACGTACCGTTTTATATCCGGAATGATCCAACGGGATACTAATTTTCTGTAATTATAAATAGCCTTTTACCATATTTTATTTCGTATCAAAATCATTTGCAGACAGATAATTATATAATTTTACAGAGAAAAATCATATATTCATAAATCTTTCTGAGAATCAAACTACTATTTGGAGGTGTTACTGAAATCTGCTTGGGAAGCTCTAGTAACCAAAACGGAGGTTTTGAAGGGTACTATGAGATTATACAAGTTTCAGAACTGCAGAATCAAAGGTTTATTGTCTAGAAATTTATTTATTTTCGAATTATTTTTATGAAAAATGTGATTTTTTGTTCGGATGATTGTTTGTATGATTTGATGATTGAATGTTGTAGATCTTGTTTTCCTGATGATTTTGATATATTATATGTCTGATTTGGAGTTCAATAACATGTTCAAATTTGAGTTTGATTTTTGAATTTCAAAATTAGGGTTTATAACCCGTATGAATGTTTTCAATTGAAATTTGGGGGTTTTTGATTCAGGGGTTATTAGCTGTTGATTTATAGTGGGTTGTGTTCCTTATGAAATTTGCAATCGATTGGTATATAGCTCGTTAACAGAGGATTAGTGAATTGAAGGGAGTTGTGTTTTTAAGTTTTACGATGTTCGCCGGAAACCGGCGATGTTCTTGGCCAATTTCTGGCCAAGTCTGGGGTTATTGATGAATTTTGATTGCAGATATAGATTCCTGGTGTTGTGTAGTATTGATCTGGAGCTTGTGGTGGTGGGAGGATGCCGGAGTCGAGTTCTCCGGCCATCCCCGACGTTTTCCGGCGACTGGACTGCAAAATTGCAGTTTGGTCCCTGTACTTTTGGAAATGATGAAGTTAGGTCCCTGAGGTTTCCAGAATTTGCAAAAATAGGATTCCTGTTTTAAAAATATTCAAAAATCATATTTCCTATTTATTTTTATTATAAAAAATCATTTTTAATTTTTGAAAATTCTAAAAATTAGTATTTTAATTCCGAAAATTATTTTTAATTCAAAAATAAATCTAAATTAATTAGTTAATTAATTTCAGTTAATTTCTACTTGATTAATTGGTCAATTAATTCAAAAATTAATTGATTAATTGATTTAATTAATTATTAATTGATTTTAATTAATTATTTAATTAGATTTAATTATTTAAAAATGATTCAAAAATTCTGAAAAATAGTTTCGAGCTTTAAAATATTATTCTAAATTATTTTCAAGGCTCGATAATTATTATAAAATTGTTTCGAAGCCAGAATTGGCCAACCGAACCCTGTTTATTAACCCGAAATTGATCCAACGACCCGTTTTAATTTTGAAAAATGTTTTAAAAATCATTTTAAGTACCAGAAAGCCTATTTATGACCCGAGACTTCTTTATAAATGATATGTCATTGATTACGTGATGTATTATGTGTTATACGTGACTTGTTGATTGACTATCGGTCTATATATTCGGTATTTACTTGATTATTGCATAACTTTCAATCCGTTAATCGGATTTGGACGAAACGAAGGGTAGATAAAAGTATGTGTTGAATAGAATTCTATGAGTCGATTATTGATAGATAATTATGATATGTGAGCAGAAGAGGCAAGACATAGGAAAGGGAAACAGGTAGTTGAGGAATAAGACGATTGTGATTGGAAGCGAGTGTAGTATAGTAAGCTTATACCAGGCAAGTGTTCTGAACTTTCTCGTGATATTGTAGTACTTGATAGTCTTGTTGATATTGCAAGTGCTTTGAAGCACTGAAACCCAAACCCTGATTCCAGTTATTGTTCTTGAGCTATGAACCTTATTCTTTCTAAGCCATTGATTATTGTATACCCCAAACACGAACCACAAATCTACGATAATACTCCACAAATAGATACAAACTAAAAACCAAACACTGAACTGAATTACTTATATACTCAACCCATTATATTTTATGCTTTGAAAGCCCAAATCTTTGAAACCCTAAAACGTTGATTCCTTTGTTATCCAATTCTTTCATTACCCAGCATTCCAAGCTTTGAAATTATCTTATTGATCCTTACAAGGATTGAAACCCTTTTATTGTTAAACACTTGTAACACCCCCAGATCCGGGGTCGAGGATCCGGGTCGTCACGGTCTTTCTTTCCACAATATCACTTCACTTAATTAATAATAATAACCTTATGCTGTGACCCCACACTAACACACACCACAACCCGTTATAGTCTCAGAGATGAAATTTAAATAAGTACAAGTCTTTGAATCCACAATTTAAAAGTTATTACAACCCAAAATGATTACTTGATAAATTTACAGTTAATTGCCATTATCTGCCACAAGTTATAATTATACATAATTGATTCTCAAAAGTAGATGGTCTGATCTACAATAGATCTACCTCTGCAGCTATAGCAGCTACAACATCAACGGGAAGACGCGGGACGCTTCCCACGCGCTTGCGCTGGGTCTGCTGGAGTCTGGCCATCTTTCCTAACTGTTGTTGTGTGATGAAGAAATAAAGCAAGGGTGAGCAGCAAGCCCACCAAAATAATATGTATAATGATTTATAATATATGAGCCTACTCATAATACTCATGAAAGTCTTGGTCAAAAGAAATGAACCAAGTTTGATATCTTAATGCGATGAAGTCGCAAAATATTCAGTATATATACATATATACTTTTCAAAATATTGGAAGTCCTCTTCCATGCATAATATACACAAAGTCCCAGTGTATAACAGTGTAAAAAAATATCGTTGCAAGGTGATCTCATATATCTAACCTTGTTTCAACGTTTTTCTGAAAATCTTTGTCATTCCTAAGACAATTATTAATTAGATATAAGTTTAAAAGATGAGGTTACTAAATACCCCAATATACTTATATCTTTCCCAAATACTACTTGAACTACCCCCGTTCAAGTTATAATTAGTTTCAAAAGTTCATCCCACTGATGAGACCACAAGATAAGACTTGAATAGATTCAATCTTTGAAATATTATTGAATGAAAAAGTTATGAGATACTTTATTTAGTCCCGATATATATATATCCACATATATATATCTCTAAAACATTTCCTGGAACCTCTGTTATGTAAAGTATGAACAGAGTTTGAAACATCCAATGAATTTTGGAAAGGAAAAGAAAACCTTTGGCATAAACCAGATATCTTGCTGATCAGGCAAAGATACCCACAAGTAACCTTTTCTACTAGTAGATGGACGAATTCCCCACTGGTCATCACCCTGGTCATAATTAGGACCTTATGCTGGACTGCCACTCAGCCACTTATGCATTTGATGGACTCCCACTGAGCCACTTACACTATCATGGACGCCCACTGAGCCCATGTTGCTTATGCCGACTCAATAGATGGACTTACTTCCCGAACGTTGGGTAAGTAATCAATTCATTTACCAAAACTGCAACCTTGTTGCGAATATAAAATACACCACAGAGCCGGATCCCTCAGGTTTTAAGCGAGTATTTAAATCCCCTTAAAAAGGAAGATCTTAAATATAAAATTGAGTTTTGGGATCCGCTCTAACTTTTAAAAATCATTTTGAAGACTCGAAAACACTTTATAGAGTGTTTGGAGTAAAGCTGATTTAATGAAGTAAATCAGTCCCCAGAATATTTAGAAAATGACTGAATATTATTATTTAAATAATATTCCCATAAGAATAATCTTTTATAAAAATAATTGAAGTAGAAGTATTGAAATTTATACTTGAAACGAGTATTAAATAACCAAAGATATACTTATATAAAAGTATTATCTTTATTTGAATAATCGAAAATAAGTTTGATTATTTACACCTTATTCTTTAATAAAATAAAGAATATATTTCAGCAAATAATCGGAGTCATAGATCCTCAAATGAATATTCAAATAATATTCAATAATAATATAAAAGAGTCATAAGCCCTCGAATGAATATTCAAATAATATTCAATAAATAATATAAAAGAGTCATAAGCCCTCGAATGAATATTCAAAATAATATTCAATAAATAATATAAAAGAGTCATAAGCCCTCGAATGAATATTCAAAATAATATTCATTAATAAAGTAAAAGGAGTCATAAGTCCTCGAATGAATATTCAAAATAATATTCATTAAATAATATAAAAGAGTCATAAGCCCTCGAATGAATATTCAAAATAATATTCATTAATAAAGTAAAAGGAGTCATAAGTCCTCGAATGAATATTCAAAATAATATTCATTAATAAAATAAAGTTAAAGTTATCGAATAAACCTTATTCGATTAATAGTTTTAAAAACTATATCCATATATATATATAGATAAATATATATATATATAATATACTCGGGAACATCGACTCCCGGTTTAGAAATATGTTCACCTTTTATCCCCTATACTAAGGGTATACGCAACTACTTGCTTATTTCTAGCATAGGTATTATGCAACTATAAGCATTGAAATCAACAGATAGATAACCAGATTACGAAACAGACATGCATATATACCATATTAGCATGCTCCAATATATCGCAAAATTTGCTAATAACAATCATGCAATATCACAAGATAATGCATATACATATATTTACATCACAGCAACAGTATAACGGGTAGAAAACTTGCCTGAGCGACTGGGGGTTACGAATGGCTCGGGACGAGTCTGGTAACCTATAAGCAACAAGTAAGTTGGAATTAAACCAAAGTCACTTGTAAATCTATACTTTAACTAACTTAGACTCTAACGCTCGTTTTGCGCTCACTGATTCGCTTAAGTCACTCGGGTACCCTCGGCTCCACCATTTTTAATAATTTAACCTTTACGAGTTTTAAAGCGATTCCTTCGCGAGTGTCTTACCAACTGCCTAACACACTTACCATAAATGTTTCATACATTAATTAACCCTTTTTGGTCTTTAACCTATGTTTCAAAGTAAGGCGAGGGAAAAAGTTTTGTTCGCGAAACGCCGTTACTTGAAACGGTCGTTTCTCCTAAACCGTGCATCGGAATCGAACGTACTACATATCAAAACGAAGCTCGTAACATGAGCTATCTAAACATGGCAGTGGTCATAATCTAGCAGGGGGTCCTCGGGTCCTAATGTTATGCACAAAACAGTCTAAAGAAAATCGGACGTTACGATGGCTATGTTTACGCGATTACCAATATTTATACCACTCCAATTCTTTACCAATTCACTACAAACCACCCAACCATCATCAATACATCAAACACAACTTATATCAAGGCAAAGTCAGTCCATAATCTCAAGGTTTTCCAACTTATTCAACCGAAAACATGATCTACTAACCATAACTTAAGATTCATTAACCATTAACCAAGATTCATATCCAAAATCACCACAAATCCAACCAAACTATCTAACATACATGGATCTTGCTATACATACATGGATATTTCTATATATACATTAATCCATCCATAAACTCATCAAAACTCAAAGTTCAAACTATAAGTTAAAGGTGAAAGTTGTTTATACCTCCTTGAAGCTTCCTAACACAACCCAAGAGCTTTGAATGCCTAAAAGAACCTTGATCCTTGCTTGTATAACCTTAATCTTTCATAAAAATTCAAGAAAACTAAAGTTATTTCTTGAAGGTTACTATTCACCATCTTCTTCCTTGATTTATTGGAAGAGATTGTGAAGGAATTAGGAGCTTAAACTTATAGCATATCCATATCTATGTACAAGGAAGCTTAGATAATTACCTTGTGATTTAACAATGCTTGGAACTTGATTTTTGAAATTCTTGCCCTTGAAAAAGATGAAAAGCCGAGAGCAAGATGATGAGAATGAAATGATTTTGTGTTTTTTGATTTGTTTGGCTTAGCTTGGTTGTTTTTTGTTTTGTTTTTGGTTAATTACCTTAATAACCTTATATTTGTGTGGTTATAAACCAACCACACCTCCTCCTTCCCTATGTCATGCTTACATCACATTGCTATGTCATCCTCCCTTCCTTGTCCTCTTCTCATTGGTTGGGTGACATCACTTCCTCTAATCCCTTTGCTTAACTTCCTAATTGTTTGCCTAATGACCGCTGATCTGTTATACGGTTCGCTTAACTTTCGTTTTCGTTTATCGTTTGAGGGATCATACCCGGGATCTTATTACTTAGGTTCCCTTAACCTTTCTCAATATATTATATTCCTTTTATGATCCTCTCCTATAATCCTTTAATTTAAATCCTTTTTATCCTGTTACCTTATACTCAATTCTCTCCGTATCTAGTGGATTTCCGGGAAAAATCAAAGTGTTCGGATTTGGATTCTGACGATCTTTACATACACTTATATCCCATATAAAGTACTAATAAAATCTCAGAATATCCATATCAGAACCCCTACATAGTGTGGCATGAAAAGTTTTCTCATTCAGCAAAAACACTATTCATAAGGGTTTCAAAAATTTTCCAAAAATTGGGGTTATTACAGTCTCCCCTCCTTAAAAGGATTCCGTCCCGGAATCAGATAGAAATGAATAGGGATACTTTCTTAGTATTGCACTTTCTAACTCTCAAGTCAATTTTCCCACATTGTGGTTCTACCATCAAACTCTGACTAGTTTGATAACCCTTCTCCTAAGCACTTGTCCCTTTTCGATCTATAACCCTTTCTGGTTGCTCCATATAGGTTACGTCGGGTTGCATATCTATGCGCTCATATGCCTCTATTTATCTGGCATCCGAATTACACTTCCTTAACATTGATACGTGAAACACGCTATGAACTTACTACATGTTCGGGGGGTAGGGCTAGCTCATATGCTAACTTCCCAAAACGTCTTAATATATCCAAGGGTCCAACAATTTGTGGACTTAGCTTTCCTTTCTTTCCGAACCTCATCAATCCTTTCCAAGGGATACCTATAACATTACTAGGTCCCCTATTTCATACTCTTTATCCTTTCGTGTCAAATCAACATACTTATCATGTCCATCTTGGGCTACTACCAGCAGTCCTCTGATTAGATCTATCATATCCTTGGTCCTTTGGACTACTGCGGGTCCGAGCATCTTACGCTCTACAACTTCATCCTAACATAAGGGAGATCGACATTATCTTCCCTCAAGAATCTCATAAGGCGACATCTCGATAATGACATATGATCTATTGTCGTAAGATAACTCAATCCGAATTATGTGATCATTCCAAATTCTTTCAAGTCTATTGCACAGACTCTCATTATAGCTTTTATCATTAGAACTTTTGCTTCTCAATACCCATTCTTTTCCAGTTCGTAATCGCTACTACCTTCCGTTCCTAATATTATACTGGTTATACTTTTGCTCGTTAGCGTTCTATAACCTTTTAATAACCACGTCAACCTTAGTATCACGAATGTGTTCCCATTCCGCATACTACCACCACTTTATTACTCCTTTTTCAGTTGTTTCTATTTTCCAAAATTTGATCAATCAAATAGAAGTAAAGGAATTTGTTGAGAGATCACTATGATCATGAACACTTGTTATATCGCATAGTTAGTACAGAAGGTGGCCAGCCTTTAGTACTTGACAAGCAATTAAACAATAGCTGGTATCCTACTCGGCTTCTATCACACAGATAGATAGTCATTCGGCAATACCTCCCCTTCTGGAAGGGTTGTTCTTCTCAGCTTACACGAAATGAAAAGAAGAGAAAAGAACGAACTGAAGAGAATTGTATATATGAAAAAAAATATACTGCCACAAAATATCTGGCTTGGAACCTACCTCTGAACTATAGAGGTTTATCATAGAAGAACAAAACATATATGTATTTATATCAACATCAAGTATTATAGCATCGCATTTCACGTGCCTAAATATTTTCGTTATCCCGTCCATCATTCTATGGACCCATGCTCTTCCTCGAGCTTATACACAATTACCTTTGAAACTCCCTCGACATCGAAAATCGAATTTGGGATCTCATTCTATATATCACCGTTACTAGGATTCTATGCTCGCACCGCAACCTTCCTCGTATAATAATACGACTCTCTATTGATAAGAAAGAATAATTATTCACTAGGTAGATACTCTACTTAATTAGTCTATCAATGATAACTTATACACTACCACGACCCGATTAGTGGTACTCAATCTCAACACCCATTCCAATACAACTCTCATGGTTGTAATCAGCTCACTACTCGCAGAATTATTGCTGCCTTACTATGGTCCACCACTGACCCACTGTAGTCATTCATTTTCCATGAAATCTTAATAACTAACCATACGGAGTCCATACATCTCGTATCTAATTCTCCTAAGGAGTTAACATAACCACCAATCACAATTCATGAAGAACACTCCAAACTCTGACGTACCTTCATGACATGAAGCAGATAAAAGTGTAGAAGAGTTTCAATCAAAGCAACGATAGCAGGTTAATACCATTTTTAATCATATTCCTTAAATAGAAGACTTAACTCAAAGGTTCGTCTAGTCCTTTTGGAAACATGGTCCTGGCTTATCCCAAGATAGGACCTCCTAAGATAGATAGCCCGTTCATGGCGATTACACGAATTAAACTTTTACCAACTACTATTACGGTTGGATATTGCACAGTCATCAGAAGGAATGTCAATCTTCCAAACCATAATTTAACTTTCACATTTTTAACCATCATCACTGTATTCTTTTGGCACACGCGCCTATAATTATCCTCTTACCTTTAAAGTGTCGGCCACCTCTTTGGCCTTTCCTGATAGTAAAATTTCCTTACAGTCAATGTCATTTTAACCACCTCCAAATAAATTTTCTACCTTATTTCCGATCACTGCTTAAGTGAAAATGCTTTCCTTAAAATCTGATGAGTAAAAAAAAAATCACCATTTTTCCATAAGTTATTGCCTCAGTCTTTAGTGGTTAATCACTGTCGCGACTGACTCTCGATCGTACTTAGAACATCTTTTGTCTTAGGTCCTAATTGCCCTGAATAATTTCGACCTTTACTGGTTCGATCCATACTTTCTCGTGGTTTAACACGTGCCCCACTTGGCATCATATAATTATGTCATATTTCCTTTATCAACATTTTTATTCTTGAGAATTTCGAATATTTCCTTTCTCTTTGTAAAACCTCTAAGGTTATCCTTCAATCGTTCCTCCTATATTTCCTATATACAGGGCATATCAAAATACCATTTACTGATACTAGAACCATTGTCTATATACTTCTGAAAAATTTCTCCACTGATCCTTAAAGGTTATTATTACCTTAATGCTTTCCAATTCATACTGTCAAAACTCATACTATCCCTATCAAGGGTGAAATGCCAACCTTTATGCATTCCCCTAGGATTCGTTTTAAGTTACCGATGTTCTATCCTTAATTCCACCTTTAAAAAGGTACAAGCATCCTTCCATGGATAAATAAAGTCATATATCCCTGATATGGGTATCTTATTCAATCATTCCCACCTCGATAGTAAATGCCTAATTTCACAATAACATCTGTATACAAAATGAGGTTAATCAAAATGGCCTCCAAAAGATAACAACGGTTATCCGCTTTTCTTGCCTAATCTGGTAACGATAACATGGATGTTCTGGAAGATATTGGTCATGTTCAACGTGAACTTCTTCTTAATAATTCCTTATTTACTTTTGTTGTTTATCTCAACAGTCACCTCAATGTTGGGATATCTTTCATATCTGGCGTCTCCCTTTCTGGGTATCATGCCACCGATCTTACATTTCACATTATTGAAGGTCACTTCCTTCATCCAATTTTTCCTGATTTCTTACTTTCTTGTCTCCTCAGTCTATCCGTGTCTCAATATTTATCCTTCGAACTATCTCAAGGTTTCCTCGAATCCTCCCAACTTACAGGGGATAAACTATATGTATCTCTTATGCCCTCAACCATCAATTTTAACTTATGGTGAATCACCCTCATCCTGACGAATGCATACTTTTCTATTTCTATTGCTACGAGTCGTTAGGGTTTCCTCATACCCAACTCCCTTATCATACCTCAAACTCTATTGCCGTTATATTCCTTTCCACTTCAATTTCTTTTTATTTTCCTTTCTCTTATCATTATTTCACAAACCAATCTCAATATAAGCATTGATTTCAAACATCCCGTCATTCTGGATTCGTGTCCTCAGAACGAATCTTGACAACTTTTAAAACTTAGATTCATAATTTATCATACTTGTCAGCCTTTGTTCTGGCTCTAAAGCTTTTACACTATCTCCTTATCTTTGGGAATTACTTTCCCGAAAACAATTGACTGGACTTAAATCAGTTTATTATAATCTCTTGCTCCGTGCCTTCCTTGGTCTTTCACCAGCGGGTGGTCTCTCTCTTGGGAGGGTAAGTGACAAAATAGTCTTTTGTGGTTCGTCAATCATTTAGAATCTCAAATGATTTATCTATTTCCTTTAGCCAGGCTCTTGCCTCGACTGGGTCAGCTTGTTCCTTGGAACTCTGAGAGCTTAGCGACTTAAAGGTCATGAAAGAATTTCCTACCGCATTGTTTCCTCAAGGTGGTGGTTAGGGATAATAGTCTAAGTTCTTTTTAGGCAGGTCCATGAATTTCCGTATAGGAGTACCGTCTCAGGTCTCCTTATCTCGCTCGACTTTTGTTTTCTCCGTCTAAATATTTCTTCCTACTCCCCATACTTGGGGTTATCTTATACGTTAAAATCCTCATTTTCCACTTCATTATGTTATGGGTTCCTTCTATCTTGATGGCGTCCTCCCTGACTATCACATTCAGGGTTTGCCCTTAATCTTATTCCTTGAACTATGACTTTCATCTAAGATCTCATCTTTAAGCTCTTGAACATTTGGAATCCAAATTCTATAGGAATACCTCATTATTCCCTTATCATCTTTCTCGGTATTAATCTCATATTTATTTGTTGCCTCTCTGCCTTCATTCATCACCTTTCTCTGGCACCGTATGCTCGTTTCCAATAATTCGGTCTCTATTGCAATCTCAAACAGCTTTTCGGTACCGGCTCCGGTTACCTTCACTACTATTTCCAAAATCTCTTATAAACTCTCCCAAAGACATTATCATCTTGAGTCTCTCCTTTTTACTAAGGGCATCAGCCACCACATTGGCTTTCCCCGAATGATAAAGAATCTCCCAATCATTATTCTTGATTAGCTCTAACTGCCTCCTCTGGCATATGTTGAGCTCTTTCTACGTGAAAATGTACTAGAGCACTTATGGCTTAGGTAATTCTCGCACTTCTCTCCATACAAGTAGTGCCTCCAATCTTTAGGGTAAAAATATTGCCACGAGCCTAAGCTCATGGGCGGGGATATCGAACTTCATATTACCTTAATTGTCTTGACATGTACGCGATTATCTTGTTGTGCTGTATAAGAAGCACCCTAATTCCTTATGCGAAGCGTCTCTTCCAAATCACAAAATCTCCTTTTTCCATCCGGCAATGCCAACATAGGGGCCGTCACCAACCTTTGCTTCAGTTCTTAACGGCTGTTCTCGCATTTCTCTGTCTATTCAAACTTCTCATTCTTATGAGTAAGCCGCGTCAAAGGGGCTGCGATCTTCGCAAAGTCCTGTACCAATCTATGATAGTAGCCGGCCAATCCTACCTCTGGGAGTTGCCCTAACCATGGTCATCAATTCCTCAGTGGTCCTTTATTCATTCTTGTCAGGATCCTTCACGGAATCCTCCTCAGCAACAATCCCTTCTAGGATAACATCCTCAACCGTTACATCCTCAATATCAACATCATCCGGTCCTGCGTTAGGACACTCTATCGGATCCACAATCCGATCTCCAATTAGTAATAAAATATCATCGCACTGTTGCTCCTCAACCTCAGGGTTCGGAGTCCCGCTACCATATACAATAACGAACTACGCTCCTATCACGATATTTATAAGGGTTCCCATAAGGGTTTTAACTGTCAGTACTACGTTAGGTAGCCCGACTATGAACTTGGCAAGAGTTCTTATTATCTTAGTTAACTTATTATCTTAACGTCCCATCATCTCTGAGGTTTATAACGCTTAGCTCTGATACCATTTCTGTAACACCCCCAGATCCGGGGTCGAGGATCCGGGTCGTCACGGTCTTTCTTTCCACAATATCACTTCACTTAATTAATAATAATAACCTTATGCTGTGACCCCACACTAACACACACCACAACCCGTTATAGTCTCAGAGATGAAATTTAAATAAGTACAAGTCTTTGAATCCACAATTTAAAAGTTATTACAACCCAAAATGATTACTTGATAAATTTACAGTTAATTGCCATTATCTGCCACAAGTTATAATTATACATAATTGATTCTCAAAAGTAGATGGTCTGATCTACAATAGATCTACCTCTGCAGCTATAGCAGCTACAACATCAACGGGAAGACGCGGGACGCTTCCCACGCGCTTGCGCCGGGTCTGCTGGAGTCTGGCCATCTTTCCTAACTGTTGTTGTGTGATGAAGAAATAAAGCAAGGGTGAGCAGCAAGCCCACCAAAATAATATGTATAATGATTTACAATATATGAGCCTACTCATAATACTCATGAAAGTCTTGGTCAAAAGAAATGAACCAAGTTTGATATCTTAATGCGATGAAGTCGCAAAATATTCAGTATATATACATATATACTTTTCAAAATATTGGAAGTCCTCTTCCATGCATAATATACACAAAGTCCCAGTGTATAACTGTATAAAAAAAATATCGTTGCAAGGTGATCTCATATATCTAACCTTGTTTCAACGTTTTTCTGAAAATCTTTGTCATTCCTAAGACAATTATTAATTAGATATAAGTTTAAAAGATGAGGTTACTAAATACCCCAATATACTTATATCTTTCCCAAATACTACTTGAACTACCCCCGTTCAAGTTATAATTAGTTTCAAAAGTTCATCCCACTGATGAGACCACAAGATAAGACTTGAATAGATTCAATCTTTGAAATATTATTGAATGAAAAAGTTATGAGATACTTTATTTAGTCCCGATATATATATATCCACATATATATATCTCTAAAACATTTCCTGGAACCTCTGTTATGTAAAGTATGAACAGAGTTTGAAACATCCAATGAATTTTGGAAAGGAAAAGAAAACCTTTGGCATAAACCAGATATCTTGCTGATCAGGCAAAGATACCCACAAGTAACCTTTTCTACTAGTAGATGGACGAATTCCCCACTGGTCATCACCCTGGTCATAATTAGGACCTTATGCTGGACTGCCACTCAGCCACTTATGCATTTGATGGACTCCCACTGAGCCACTTACACTATCATGGACGCCCACTGAGCCCATGTTGCTTATGCCGACTCAATAGATGGACTTACTTCCCGAACGTTGGGTAAGTAATCAATTCATTTACCAAAACTGCAACCTTGTTGCGAATATAAAATACACCACAGAGCCGGATCCCTCAGGTTTTAAGCGAGTATTTAAATCCCCTTAAAAAGGAAGATCTTAAATATAAAATTGAGTTTTGGGATCCGCTCTAACTTTTAAAAATCATTTTGAAGACTCGAAAACACTTTATAGAGTGTTTGGAGTAAAGCTGATTTAATGAAGTAAATCAGTCCCCAGAATATTTAGAAAATGACTGAATATTATTATTTAAATAATATTCCCATAAGAATAATCTTTTATAAAAATAATTGAAGTAGAAGTATTGAAATTTATACTTGAAACGAGTATTAAATAACCAAAGATATACTTATATAAAAGTATTATCTTTATTTGAATAATCGAAAATAAGTTTGATTATTTACACCTTATTCTTTAATAAAATAAAGAATATATTTCAGCAAATAATCGGAGTCATAGATCCTCAAATGAATATTCAAATAATATTCAATAATAATATAAAAGAGTCATAAGCCCTCAAATGAATATTCAAATAATATTCAATAAATAATATAAAAGAGTCATAAGCCCTCGAATGAATATTCAAAATAATATTCAATAAATAATATAAAAGAGTCATAAGCCCTCGAATGAATATTCAAAATAATATTCATTAATAAAGTAAAAGGAGTCATAAGTCCTCGAATGAATATTCAAAATAATATTCATTAAATAATATAAAAGAGTCATAAGCCCTCGAATGAATATTCAAAATAATATTCATTAATAAAGTAAAAGGAGTCATAAGTCCTCGAATGAATATTCAAAATAATATTCATTAATAAAATAAAGTTAAAGTTATCGAATAAACCTTATTCGATTAATAGTTTTAAAAACTATATCCATATATATATATAAATAAATATATATATACATATATAATATACTCGGGAACATCGACTCCCGGTTTAGAAATATGTTCACCTTTTATCCCCTATACTAAGGTATACGCAACTACTTGCTTATTTCTAGCATAGGTATTATGCAACTATAAGCATTGAAATCAACAGATAGATAACCAGATTACGAAACAGACATGCATATATACCATATTAGCATGCTCCAATATATCGCAAAATTTGCTAATAACAATCATGCAATATCACAAGATAATGCATATACATATATTTACATCACAGCAACAGTATAACGGGTAGAAAACTTGCCTGAGCGACTGGGGGTTACGAATGGCTCGGGACGAGTCTGGTAACCTATAAGCAACAAGTAAGTTGGAATTAAACCAAAGTCACTTGTAAATCTATACTTTAACTAACTTAGACTCTAACGCTCGTTTTGCGCTCACTGATTCGCTTAAGTCACTCGGGTACCCTCGGCTCCACCATTTTTAATAATTTAACCTTTACGAGTTTTAAAGCGATTCCTTCGCGAGTGTCTTACCAACTGCCTAACACACTTACCATAAATGTTTCATACATTAATTAACCCTTTTTGGTCTTTAACCTATGTTTCAAAGTAAGGCGAGGGAAAAAGTTTCGTTCGCGAAACGCCGTTACTTGAAACGGTCGTTTCTCCTAAACCGTGCATCGGAATCGAACGTACTACATATCAAAACGAAGCTCGTAACATGAGCTATCTAAACATGGCAGTGGTCATAATCTAGCAGGGGGTCCTCGGGTCCTAATGTTATGCACAAAACAGTCTAAAGAAAATCGGACGTTACGACGGCTATGTTTACGCGATTACCAATATTTATACCACTCCAATTCTTTACCAATTCACTACAAACCACCCAACCATCATCAATACATCAAACACAACTTATATCAAGGCAAAGTCAGTCCATAATCTCAAGGTTTTCCAACTTATTCAACCGCAAACATGATCTACTAACCATAACTTAAGATTCATTAACCATTAACCAAGATTCATATCCAAAATCACCACAAATCCAACCAAACTATCTAACATACATGGATCTTGCTATACATACATGGATATTTCTATATATAAATTAATCCATCCATAAACTCATCAAAACTCAAAGTTCAAACTATAAGTTAAAGGTGAAAGTTGTTTATACCTCCTTGAAGCTTCCTAACACAACCCAAGAGCTTTGAATGCCTAAAAGAACCTTGATCCTTGCTTGTATAACCTTAATCTTTCATAAAAATTCAAGAAAACTAAAGTTATTTCTTGAAGGTTACTATTCACCATCTTCTTCCTTGATTTATTGGAAGAGATTGTGAAGGAATTAGGAGCTTAAACTTATAGCATATCCATATCTATGTACAAGGAAGCTTAGATAATTACCTTGTGATTTAACAATGCTTGGAACTTGATTTTTGAAATTCTTGCCCTTGAAAAAGATGAAAAGCCGAGAGCAAGATGATGAGAATGAAATGATTTTGTGTTTTTTGATTTGTTTGGCTTAGCTTGGTTGTTTTTTGTTTTGTTTTTGGTTAATTACCTTAATAACCTTATATTTGTGTGGTTATAAACCAACCACACCTCCTCCTTCCCTATGTCATGCTTACATCACATTGCTATATCATCCTCCCTTCCTTGTCCTCTTCTCATTGGTTGGGTGACATCACTTCCTCTAATCCCTTTGCTTAACTTCCTAATTGTTTGCCTAATGACCGCTGATATGTTATACGGTTCGCTTAACTTTCGTTTTCGTTTATCGTTTGAGGGATCATACCCGGGATCTTATTACTTAGGTTCCCTTAACCTTTCTCAATATATTATATTCCTTTTATGATCCTCTCCTATAATCCTTTAATTTAAATCCTTTTTATCCTGTTACCTTATACTCAATTCTCTCCGTATCTAGTGGATTTCCGGGAAAAATCAAAGTGTTCGGATTTGGATTCTGACGATCTTTACATACACTTATATCCCATATAAAGTACTAATAAAATCTCAGAATATCCATATCAGAACCCCTACATAGTGTGGCATGAAAAGTTTTCTCATTCAGCAAAAACACTATTCATAAGGGTTTCAAAAATTTTCCAAAAATTGGGGTTATTACAACACTCATTGTTATTGATGATTCTGGTTATTGTTTATTATTGTTTATTCTGTTATTATGTTAGAATTGGATTGTTTTTATAAAATTGTGGACCAGATTCGTGGTCAGACCATATAATGGTCAAGTTAGGCCAATGTGTGCCTTGGATCCAGTAGTTAGAGCAATGCTGTGTGCTTTGCTCGGGGTTAGTGCGTGACTGATCAGCAGCCTAACCTTGGTTTTTAAAATAAAAGTATAATATCCAATTCTAAATCATAATCCATTGTTCACTTGATATCATAATCATGTTCACTTGATGATCATTATTCTCAGTTTTGTCATTGTGACTTGCTGAGCTAGTTAGCTCATTTGTGCGTTGTTGTTTATATTCTTTCTAGTTAAAAAGGAACCAGTTGGTAGCGATGATCCCCAGTCCAGCACGAGAGCTAGGGATTAAGGTTGAGGAAGCTGAGCTAGTAGGCTTCTTTTGGAATAAATTAAGTTTGTAAAAGTTTGTAGTAATGTTTAATACTCAGTTTGAGTTTGAATGATTGGGATTTGAACGGTATGTAAAATAAGTAGATGTGTGGCTTGTGTGCATACTTTAACCTGTTGCGATCCGTGGTAGTTGGTAAATAGGGTCACTGTATATTATTACCTTTATTATTTTTTTAAGCAGGTTATAAATAAGGTGTGTGTGTGGACCCCAAACTTCTGACCCGGGTTTGGAGGGCACCACAAAAACTCTGTAAATACTATTTGTAAATGATTTCTGGTACGAAATAAAATATGGTAAAGGCTATTTATAATTACAGAAAATTAGTATCCCGTTGGATCATTCTGGATATAAAACGGTACGTTTATTTATAAAAACTGATCCAAACGGTATCGATTTTCGGGATAATTGTCCAAATCAGTACAATTTGTACTGCGGTCTTTGTCTCAACGCCTGGTTACATGTATTACGAGGTGATAATTGTGATAGTTTAATAAAAAGCTCCCGTTTATCAAAAATACAAGTTTTATTGATTTACCGACATGAATAATGTATCGAAAATGTTGCGCTGGGACCCGCGCAGGACAAACCGTATGCCGGATCGAAAAAGTCAAAACATGGAAAATGCTCGGAATATTGCAATTAGGTTAGGAAGGAGTTTTCGGAAGAGTTTCGGGTTCTAAAAACATAAACACGGATGACGTCGGTTGGTTCCCGTTTTTATAAAATAGGTTTTAAATACCCGGAAAAAGATTTTATAAAATTCATATGATTCCTATAAATTCATAAATCAACATAAAAATAATTAGGAAGATATGAAAATTATCTATATTTTATTTTGGACATATAAAAATTAAAATACTCAATTGATATCATTTTTAAACATCCAAACACATTTAACACTTAACAAATAATTTACAAAATAGATACTAAACATACATAATAATTATTTATTAGCAAAAATAATTACACGATATATCTCGGATATTACATCGTCCCCCCTTAAAAGGATTCTGTCCTTAGAATCTCCTAAGAAAATAAATGAGGGCACTTTTCTTACATATCACTTTCTAACTCCCAGGTTGACTCTTCAACCTTTGGGTTTTCCACAATACTCTTTCTAACTTTATCACTTTATTTCTCAATACTTTCTCTCTTCCTTCTAGAATCTCTATCGGACTCTCTACATATGACAAATCTACCTGGAGCTCTATTCGCTCCTATTCTATTACATGCTTGGAGTCTGGATTATATTTCCTAATCATCGATACATGAAAAATATTATGAATGTGCTCTATATGCGAAGTTAATGACAACTCGTAAGCTACTTTGCCAATGTGCTTTAAAATCTCAAAAAGATCCGATATATCTTGGGCTCGGTTTTTCCTTTCTTTCCAAACCTCGTTAATCCCTTCCACGGTGATACTTTTAGTAATACCAAATTCCCTTCTTTGAATTCCATATCTTTCCTTGATTAATCTGCATATTTCCTTTGACGACCTTGTGTTGTTATTAATCTTTTCTAGATAACTTTAATAGCTTCTTTTGTCTGCTGCACTAATTTAGGTCCAAGTATTTTGCATTCTCCTACTTCGTCCTAATACACTGGAGATCTGCATTTGCGTCCCTAAAGGGCTTCATAGGGTGGCATCCCAATATCGGCGTGATAACTGTTGCCGTAAGCAAATTCTACCAAAGGTAAATGCTCGTCCCAATTTTCTTTAAAATCAATAGTACACACGTGTAACATGTCCTCGATTGTCTGGGTCATTCCTTCACTCTGGCCGTCCATCTGCGGGTGGTAAGCCGTACTCATATTCAGTCTCGTTCCCAAACATTCTTGAAAATTCTCCCAAAATCTTGAATTAAATCTTGGATCTCGATCGGATACGATGGACACATAAATTCCGTGATGAACTACGATTTCTTTTAAGTTCATATGAATTAACTTGTTGAGCGAAACTCTTCCATTTATGGACAGAAAATGAGCTGACTTGGTAAATCTATCCACTATAAGCTAAATGGCATCATGATTAGCTTTTGTGCTTGGTAACCCAACTATGAAATCTATGGCGATATGCTCCCACTTCCACTCTGAAACCTTCAATGGCTGTAGCAATCCACTTGGTCCCTGATGCTCTAATTTAACTCTTTTGACATATATAACATCTGCTAATTCATTCCACAATTTCCCTCTTCATATCTGGCCACCAATAATTTTCCTTTAAATCTCTATACATCTTGGTACTCTCTGAATGGATTGAATACTTTAAATTATGAGTTTTCTGTAAAATTTCATTCTTCAACTCCGTCACTGGTGGAATCCAAATTCTAGAAGAAAACCTAAGAATACCTTGTTCGTCCTTTTTGCGTGCACAATTCTTCATCTACTACACGATTTATATCCTGATCCATTACCTCTTCCTGACACTTCTTTATCTTCTCTAACAATTTCGACTGAAAAGTCATACTTATACATTCTTACTCATTTTGGATCATGAACCCTGACTTCCAATTCCAACTTCTAGAATTCCATAGATAATTCTTCTGGTACAGTCTCTATGTTCATTTTCTCTCCTTCTTACTCGTCTCTTGCCACTACATTTGCTTTCCTCGGGAGTTCATACTTCAAACTCTTATGATCTGTATATATCTCACATCTTTCTCTATACTTATAATATTTCCCAATCTTTCAAAATGAATATTATTGTTGCTTTTAATTCCCAGTTATGAGTAGGGTACTTCTGTTCATAAGGTTTCGGTTGTCTGGATGCATATGCAATAACTTTATTATTTTGCGTCAACACACATCCTATTCCCTTACGAGAAGTATCACTATAAACTACCAAATCTCCCTGATACTTTCAAAGTGATAAAATAGGTGTTGTAACCATTCTTTCATTTAACTCCGTAAAACTTTCTTCACCCTTCTCCATTTCATATAACCTTCTTGCTTTTCCTGGTTAGCTTCATCCAAGATATTATAACTTTCAAGAATCTTGCACAAATTTCCGATAGTAACTGGCCTATGATAAAACTTCTTACTTTTGATGGTGCTTTTGGTCTTTCTTCATTCATACTATCCTTAAATTTTTCTGCTGAATCCCCTTTTTGTCTCCTCCTTACTGACTGTCTATACTAAGAATTATACTTCCTGCCATTAAAGTTTTCACCTGGTAAACTTTTTATACCGCTTCCTTCTTCTTTGACTCCATCATTGTATAGGTTGCATGATTCTTTTTAAGTAACACAAGTACATCTTATCCAGATTCCTCCTTCAAGATTCTACTCATCAAATTTAAATATCACTGGTATATCAGTTCATCCAACTAACATTTCTAGAATTTTATAACAACAGTACTGAGTTCTGAAAATTATCTTTGATATGTTCCTAAGTTCAATCTTCACTTGGTAATATACTCAGTCTTAAATCAATCTTATAAAAATACCTTGCTTCATTTATTTAATTAAACAAATCATTGGTTCGAGGTAACAGATATCTGCTCTTGATAGTAAACTTGTTGAGCTTTCACAAACACATAATTTCACACTCCCATCTTTTTTATTAACACATTGTGCCGGTGCACTTTAGGGGTATGCTAGGTCCAGTTACTTTTTCTTCTAATTATCTCCTGCGTTTGCTGTGGTAACTCCTTTATTTTATCTAGTACCATTCTGTGCGGGGCGTTGGACACTGGCTTCATTTCAGGTGCTAAATCAATCATAAACGCATTTTCTTTATCTAAAAGAAATATTGGTAACTCGTCTGAAAACATATCTTAAGACTGTAAAATCTTCATGTTCGGTTTGCTCCTGACTCTTATTTATAATCACCATAACACTTATATTTTGGTCACTGTAATCTTAAATCATTCCTAACAAGTTATTTACCTTCCTTTGTCCTTTAAACTTCTTTATGTTCTCATTTGACGTCTTCAGAACTATTTTCCATCACGGTGGTCTACCTGGGCATCACACTTGATTAGTTAATCTATTCCTTAGAATAATGTCAAATCCTCTTATCTCAAATGATATCAATTTTTCACAACTTATTGCCAGAAATATCAATTCCGCCATTGGTACTTACTTATTCAATAACTGCACGTTCTTAACTTGCTAGTCCTTTAGTCATAAACTTATTAATTCGAAAGGATAATTCATCTTATCAATAAAACCTTGAGATATATATGATCAAATTGCTCCCACATCTTTCAATATTTTAACGCATAAGGTATCCGCAATAATCTTCCACGTCATCACATCCATATTTAAATAACATATTTCTCAGGAAAATCATAAATTCTCGTTCTCGGAGACGTATTCCTTATTGAAGTAGATTCCTTTGGCTCTTAATGCATCCCTGGCTAGGGCCAGTGATTTGCAATTCTCACTATATGCCCTTGTTTCCTTTTCCATACATGAGAGGTAGATGGGACGTTGCCCGCTTGGCGTATAATGCGTTGACTTTTATCTGAAAAGCTCTTGCAAAGAACAACGGTACAACGAAACAACTAGAAGGATTCACAATTTTAATAAACTTAGAGTTGAAAAGAAAGAAGAAGTAATGATTTGAATATGAATGAGACAACCATATTGGTACTTAAGATGACCAGTCTTTCATACCATATGGCATACAACATATGATTAGGTGGCGTCCCACCCGACTCTTCATCATTCCGACAAAGTGTCTCATCATAACACTGTTTGTCCCAATCAGAAAGTAAAACCTGAGGGGAACAATTAAATTTGAAAGGAATGCAAAATCATCCATTTTGATATTATCAGAAAGAATTTATTAAGAAAAGGAGTTCATACATTTTTAGGAATTTAAAAAGGAATATACGCTGTAATGTTGAGGACAAGAATGATACCATTGGTCACCATTCACATTTCACTTGTATTCATCTTTCGAGTTTGATCGATCATATCCCAATTGTATCACATAACAACTTTAGAAATATGCTAAAATGCCTTCGCAACTAAGCATTATGGTAGATTCTTACTTGTTAAGTCTCGCGTCTATAACGTCGCACCTACACGTATCATACTTTAACAATTTGATCATAATGGCGTTCTTATCATATAACCTTGAATTTCCTCTTTTTAATTTGGAATAACCATGAATCATTCAACATAGCGATCATTTTATTAATAATATTCTTCCTTTAGAAAAGTCTGGAAATTTTCCCAATCTTCTTCGGTCATGCTCAGGTTTTCGTTTAATCAATGAATTTTTCGAACTCTGATAATCCCAGTAATTGGATGAATAGTTACTTCGTACGCGGGTTCTGTTGTTAATCCTATCAAACAATACTTGCACCCACTCCTTCATAATCGCAGGTTACCTCGTTCTCCGAATTAACAATACTGAGTCTGAAACAATCTCCTTCCAGGTAATCTGGGTCTTTTAACAAACAAGAAACTCAAGTAGTAACTTGACAACCAAGGTTTAAAACTTATCTTATTCAAAAAGGCTTTTAGAAATTTTGTAAGGAAAAATCTTTTTCGAAAACTTGTTTAAAATTTTGAAAATTTTGAAAATCACACCTCCGGTTGTCCGTACTGTATGAGTTGGTTGTTGTCCTTCTTATGACCAGATACCAAGTTAAGGAAACAATCACTCAAGGGTCCATTCACTTCCATTTATCTCCTCTCCTTCATTGGGTCTATTATTTTCCTTAATCAATAAAAACTTCCGCTGTCGTTGCACGTTATCTTATTCGTAGCTTCACATTAAGGCTCCCATACTGGTAGTACTCCCGTTAACCACTTGGTAATCATTAAGTGGAACAAACTATCCAATAGTCAACAAGTCAGCTAATCTCACATCATCTTGTTAAAATATATATCACATCAGTACAACACCATTTTCTAATTTCAAGAAATCTTCAGATCCCTAATCACCTCTAACTCTCTCTCTTCAACATATATCTACTCCATTCCACAAGCTAGTCATGAGTGGCCTAATTACTAATAGCTTCTTGTAACCTGATAACAGCCATCCTCCAGAACACTTGAATCTTCTTTCTAAACTCCTTCTCACCTTAATTTGTATCTCAATACTCACCATTTACTGCAGCTATCGTGTCCCTTCTCGCAAATGCTGTTATTTCATTGGAAAGGTTTTTAGACTGAGGATATAGAATATGGTGTATAGTGAACAGAAAAGATACATTCATAGTTGAATGTTCAAAAGAACAAGAGTAAGCAAATGAAGGTTCTTGAATAGGTAGTCTCATATCAAGAGATGATAGAATAGCGTTGAATAACTTGGAGAGGCACAGCTATCATAATAAAAGGAAATACCAATAATACTAATGGAGGAACAAGGCGCAAATCGAATCTGGGAAAAGACGACGATCCTTAAACGGAAAGCTCCAAACGATCAGTTGATGCAGGGAAATCAGGATCTGCCATTGCCGTTGCCTGGATATCATGTCGCAAGTTAAGAATCCCGAATCGCAACACGAACCGTGTCGGACACCTATTATACAATCGCACTCAACCTCATGATGACCTATCTTTCTATTTCCTATTCCTAATCCTAACCCTCTACCCAATCCCGATAATCTAGGTTAGTTTCAGTGACTTATAACCTGTAGCTCTGATACCAACCTGTGGCAATCTCCAAACCCGGGTCAGAAGTTTGGGGTCCACAACACCTACACAGAATATAAACCTGTATATGAAATATTATTTGCAATGACCCTGCTTTACATAATCACGGATCGCAACAGGTTAAAGTATGAAAACAAGCCACAAACTTAATTTTTATTACAACGTACCAAATTCAAACTAATTTAACTTAAAACTGATAATGAAATTATTCTTACAAACTTATTATCTCCCTACCATATGAAGCTTATGCTAGCTCGATCCCACTCGAACTGGAATCCTAGCTCACACTTTGGACTGAAGAACTTCACTATCGTTCATATCCTTCTTAACTGTAAAATATATTAAAAAAAATCGCAAGAGTGAGCTAACTAGCTCAGCAAGTTATAATAGCAATAACTGAGGTTAAACAATGATCAATGGTTGTACTTCAGATGAATCAAGTTTCTTTTTAGCTAATCATTAGAATTTGATATTCATTTTAAGTTTTAAAACCAAGGTTAGGCTGCTGATCAGTCACACAATAACCCCGAGCAAAGCACACAACACTACTCTAACTACTGGATCCAAGGCACACATTGGCCTAATTTGACCATCGATATGGTCTGACCACGAATCTGGTCCATACAAAGAAAACTATCCAATTCTAAAGCAGTTCAATATGATAAACAATAGAATTCAATAAATCCAGATCATAATCAATAACAATAAAACATTTGCATTAGAGCATGGGAAAAATTCATGGTTACCGAAAGGGTATGTCAACGTATATAAAAGAAGTGGCCTCCAGCCGGTAGGATAATCGGGTATTAGATGAGTAGTGTTTTTACAAGGATTTAGTACTTTGATATCAAAAGGTATGGTTTGAGTATAAAAGTTTATGTATGTGTAAACAATTCTGTTCCAGTGTTTGGTATATGATGGATATATATTTGTGGAGTAATATCATATTTGTGTGGTTTAGTATCTGGTAAATCAACAAGAAATGGTTTACAAAGAATAAGGTTTACGGCTCAAAGATCAAATGATGTGACTCAGGTTCAAAGCTGAAGGATTCGAAGTATGTACAGTATAAAACAGAGCTATTTTGGGTATTAACAGTATGTCACAAGAGAATTTAGAAATTTTGCATTGTATCTTGAGAAAGGTTTAGAAATACTTGCCTTATCATAATCGATTTCAACTTCACTTGTACTTGTCTAATGACCCCATTCAACAATCACTCGTTTGCTTCTCCTATGCCTCGCTTTTATCCTCTGATCACTTGCTGTATTTTCTACATGCGAATTCTATTTTCTGATCACCTGCTTCTCTTTCTTACGCCTTGCTTACTCTGCTAGGCATCATAAGTATATCTATTAATATTTAACTCATACGATTCTATTGACATACACTTCTATCTACCCTTCGTTTTACCCAAATCCGATTAACGGATTGAAAGTTATGCTATAAACAAGTAATCACCGAACATATAGATCGACAGTCAACCAACAAGTCACATATAACACATAGCACGTCACATAATCAATGATATATCATTTATAAAAAAGTCTCGGGTCATAAACAGGCTTTCAGGTATTTAAAATGATTTTTAAAACATTTTTCGGCATTAAAACGGGTCGTTGGATCAATTTCAGAGTAATAAACAGGGTTCGGTTGGCCAATTCTGGCTTCGAAACAATTTTATAATAATTATCGAGCCTTGGAAATAATTTAGAATAATATTTTAAAGCTCGAAACTATTTTTTCGGAATTTTTAAATCATTTTTAAATAATTAAATCTAATTAAATAATTAATTAAAATCAATTAATAATTAACTAAATCAATTAATCAATTATTTTTTGAATTAATTGACCAATTAATCAATTAATTATTAACTAAAATTAATCAACTAATTAATTCAGATTTATTTTTGAATTGAAAATAATTTTTGGAATTAAAATAAATGATTTTTAAAGTTTTAAAATAATTAAAACTATTTTCAAAAATCATTTTATAAAAAGAAATCTTGTTTTTGAAAATATTTAAAACAAAAATCCTAATTCTGAAAGTTTTGTAAACAAGAATCGTATTTTTAAAACTTATAAAAAATACAGGGACTGAATTGTAAGGTTGATCAAACTATAGGGGTCAAACTGTAGTTTGACCACCTTCTTCACCAAGTCGCCGGCGTCGCCATTGCCGGCGACACCGAGCTCGCCGGAAAACTTTAATCGAGGTCAGAACTCGATCAAACTTACAGGAAACCATCTACACCTCTCTAGACACCTATTTATGCAATCATATCGTCCTAACGATTAACAAAACGACCGGAAAACCAATGGGAAAAACCCGTCACCATCGTGGCTTCAGTTTTCCGATGAGCCTCCTCCAGGAATCGTTCGTTGATTCCAAATACACCATTCAATTCGTTATTAAACGATCTATCTAATCACACCAACAATTTTAGCAGATAACCCCTAAACAAGAAACGCCTAAATTCAATTAAAAATATTCAAACGAATATAAACCCTAATTTCTTTAATCAGATAATCAAACCTAAAATTGAACATGTTATTGAACTCCAAATCGATCATATGATATACCAAAATGATCAGGAAGAAAAGATCTACAACATGCAAGCATCAAATCATCCAAACAATAACTCGAACATAAATTCACACTTTTAATTCTTAATAATTCGAATATAAAATAGTTTATAAGAAAATAACCTTTGATTCTGGGTTGAAATTGATGGCTGAATCAGATAGGAAAATTTTCAGGCTTCGATTCGAGTATATGCACGCCTTAATCCGATATCGGTAACGCCTCCGAATTTGTGTTTGATTACGAAGAACAGTTTCTAATTATAGTATTTTCTCTGTAAAAACTCTGTAAATACTGTTTGCAAATGATTTCTGGTACGAAATAAAATACGGTAAAGGCTATTTATAATTACAGAAAATTAGTATCCCGTTGGATCATTCTGGATATAAAACGGTACGTTTATTTATAAAAACTGATCCAAACGGTATCGGTTTTCGGGATAATTATCCAAATCAGTACAATTTGTCTGCGGTCTTGGTCTCAGTGCCTGGTTACACGTATTACGAGGTGATAATTGTGATAGTTTAATAAAAAGCTCCCGTTTATCGAAAATACGAGTTTTATTGATTTACCGACACGAATAATGTATCGAAAATGTTGCGCCGGGACCCGCGCAGGACAAACCGTACGCCGGATCGAAAAAGTCAAAACATGGAAAATGCTCGGAATATTGCAACTAGGTTAGGAAGGAGTTTTCGGAAGAGTTTCAGGTTCTAAAAACGTAAACACGGATGACGTCGGTTGGTTCCCGTTTTTATAAAATAGGTTTTAAATACCCGGAAAAAGATTTTATAAAATTCATATGATTCCCATAAATTCATAAATCAACATAAAAATAATTAGGAAGATATGACAATTATCTATATTTTATTTTGGACATATAAAAATTAAAATACTCAATTGATATCATTTTTAAACATCCAAACACATTTAACACTTAACAAATAATTTACAAAATAGATATTGAACATACATAATAATTATTTATTAGCAAAAATAATTACACGATATATCCCGGATATTACAGCTTCTGTACTCAAAAAGTTAATGACTATATCTGTGATTCTTCACACAAATACTGACTGGTTTCTTCAGAGTTTAATCATCAGAAATTTCATTAGAACTTGTCCTCAGAATTTATGCAAATAATACTTAACTGTTTGTCAGAAAAAACTTAATCACCGCAGTAATTTTCATGATTCATATGGAGTGAGAGTGTGTGTATTTGCAAATGATCAGATAAAGATTAAAGTCTAATAAACTTCAGATATCTTAGAAATAAGACATAACTAAGAAAAATGCTTAAGATCTGTCTTTAATTTTGAAGTCTACTATAGAATAAATTTATGCAAGAGTCCACCTCAATTGTTTATGCTCATTTTATGCATCTTTTGACATTCTTTTTACAGTGGCTTTTCAGTGTAAATGAGTCACAACTGCTATCAGAATTTATGCTATTATCAGAGTATTTCTCCAGTAATCAGAGAATGTGAAAAGTCACCAAGAAAAATTTATTTGCTTTTCTAATGCATATAACTTAATACCAGCAATGCACTTGGGTCTTCCCTTTCATTTATTTACTCTAGATCTCAAAGGAGTACCTGACTTAAAATTTTCTTTTCTTTTATTTTCTTCAGATAAGTGAGGCTTATCAAGCATGTAGTTCATCCTTAAGATTTAAGGACATCAGAATTTGACAGATAAGAAGCAATAATCTAGTTTATGACTTAGTAATAAGATACACAAAGTAAATTTCATAAAGAACAAAATCAGAGTTTGCTTGTGTTATGAATTTCCACATAAATAACTAATTCAAACATGGGATACACAGTTTGTTAAAGACTACTAAGTCAGCATCTAATAAATAGTCCTCATTGGAGTGAATAGTCACAGAACATTCAAAACACTATCAGAGTATACAGAATCACATCAGATAACAATCAGTATTTAATATCATACATTTTAAGCATAGATTACATAGAGATAAGAAAATCTATAAACACTGATCATAAAGTCTAATACATGAGAATAAAAACTAAACAGATTTTGAGAAAGAACCTGAAACCATTCTAAGTTCATTTACCAGTTTTGTAAAGGTAGCTTCATATAGTGGTTTTGTGAAGATATCTGCTAGTTGTTGATCTGTTGAGACAAAATGCAATTCCACTATACCTTCCATCATATGTTCCCTTATAAAATGGTACCTAATGCTGATGTGCTTTGTCATTGAGTGTTGAACTGGATTACCTGTCATAGCAATAGCACTTTGATTATCACAGTAAATGGGTATTTTAGAAAATTCTAACCCATAGTCCAGTAACTGATTCTTCATCCAAAGAATTTGTGCACAACAGCTTCCTGCAGTACTATATTCTGCTTTTGCAGTTGATGTGGAAATTGATTTCTGTTTCTTGCTAAACCAAGAAACCAATCTGCCTCTAAGAAATTGGCAGCTTCCACTTGTGCTTTTCCTGTCTATTTTGCATCCTGTAAAATCTGCATCTGAGTAACCTATTAGCTTAAAATATGATTCTCTAGGATACCACAATCCTAGATCAGCTATACCCTTTAGGTACTTGAAAATTCTTTTCACAGCTATTAGATGAGGTTCTCTTGGATCAGCCTGAAATCTTGCACAAAGACAGGTAGTTTAGGTCCCAATGTGTTTGTAGAAGGGGGGTTGAATACAAACAATACCAAATAATCGAATTAAATACGGAATAAAAATGTGAAAAAAAATTCAAGTTAAATAAGAATATTATTAAACTTGAAAGGTGTTACAACAACTGTATCGATTACAAGGAATTAATCTCAAATTAAATATCACAAATCTAGAATAAATTCGACATGAACTTTTTCTATTTTTGCAATAAAAAGATTCAAATGCTAAATGCAATTTGAGATTAAGTTCTAGGGATTTTGATCCGCTAGATAGTTACACAAGAACAAGATAAAGATTTCTAGTGGTTTGGATTTAACTTTACAAACTAGAAATTATGATCTTGAAGTTTGCAGATGAAGGATAAAATATTTCTTCTGCGGCTGCTTTGTTTTTGTTCTTGAGTTGTGTTATGTATATTGGATGATTATGAATGTATGCTGCTTCTGTTCTTTTTAAATCAATCAACAGACTCTCATTTAACTGGCAAGACAATCCTGAGCTCAGCAAGACAATCGGTAGGACTATTTATTGTACTAGCAAGACAATCTGATTGAACTACAATGACTTTCGGTATGACAATCAGTTGAACTAGCAAGATAATCTCCTTCCCAGTAGAACTTTCGGTATGACTATTAAAATGACTTGGCATGACAATCCAGATTGTCATGCTAGTTCATTTTCAATTGTCTTGCTGATTTAAGACTGTTTTTAATCCAATTAAATTTCTGAAAATTCTTAATATTAATTCTGAATTAATTAATCAATTAATTCAATTAATAAATTAATTAATCTTTGCAGATATAATTTATTTTCTTAATTAAATTATATGACTTAATTAATTAATAGAGAATTAATACTAATCCTGAGCAGCAACCATTCTTCTGAAAATCTTCTGAAAATCACTGAGAAATATGAATCAATTCCACCACTTCAATGTTGACACTCGATGTACTGTCTGGTTCATGAGTGACTAACTTCCATGACGTTTCTTCATGTCTTGACTTTGATTTCAGATTAAATCCTTGTAATTCTTTGATACCCTAACGAGATCTCTATCACTTGATTAAATCCACAACCTTGATTTATATCACTGAGGCTTGATCAATTTCTTGAACTTCTTCCAGTGAATTAATTCCTCAAGTCTGTAGATGAACCTTGTTTCTGAATCCTTTGACAGATGTTACTTTGCGAGATCTCTTTGACGGTAGATCCACTATTTACTTATTACATTCTTATTTGAGTTGAGTTAAATCCTCGAATATACAAATAGGCTATGACATATGCCTTACAATCTCCCCCTATTTGTTTGTTAGACAATAACACACAAATACCTAGAATATAACTCAACCAACAAATAAGAAAAAGATATAAACAGAAATGCAAAGTAAATAGCAAAAAAGTTCTGGATAACATTTAACCTTTTCCAGATTCCAAATAGATGTTCCTCTAGACTGAACATATCTTCAAGTAGTTTCATCTTCTTTTATACAACCACATTTCCTGTTGAGAAGCACATATCTCTCTTGCTTCTCCCCCTATGAGAATCAACTGATTAAAGAAGATCACCTTCGTTTACCACCTCTCCCATATAATAGGATCCGCAGATAAAAACCAATGGTACTCCCCTTTTGAAAATAGCTTCTTCCCTTACTAGAGAATCACCTTGTGTTTTACCACCTCTCCCGTACAATAGGATCCGTAATTACAAACAACAATGGTGTGGTGTAGTGTACATGTTTGATCTTTTTCTTCCTCCCTGCTATTTCTCCCCCTTAGTTGAGGAATCCTCCAAACTATTACTTATGCTTTTATCTCCCCTTGAAAGAAGGAATGTATGTCGTCGTCTGAAGGAGTTCTCATATTTCACTTGGTTGGAAAAGAAATAACAAGTAGTTTCTCTTTCTTCCTCACTGTGAGTGTGTGATTCTGTTTAGTGTACCTCACATGTGTTTCACTCTTCTCTCCACTCGTGTTTACACTCATTCTCACAAGTGTATCGCTCTTCTCTCATAGCTCCATACTTCAGCTGTACCTGCAAGGAAAATCACCTTAGCCATCCTTAAGGAGGTCACATGTGGTGAAATGGGAGTTCACAAATCCCCATCCTTGTTAAACTCGTCAGATGAATCTGAGTCATAATTTACAAGTTGCTAGTTTCCCTTTTAGGGTTCCAGATTTGAATTCTGGGAAGGTAAACAATGATCCAAAGAATTTACCATAAAGATCAAGGTTCCCTTCTAACGTCTGTGAAGACATTTCCTTGTGACTCATCAGGTAATATCTGAATCATTGTCAACAAGTTGCCGATCTGCACCTATGTCAGATCCACTATCCGCAGATGCATCCAGGGGATTTAAGCCTGGGGAGGTAGACACTGACCACTGACATATGGCTTTTAGATAAATATCCTCTCCTAACACCTGTAAAGGCAATTGGTCCATTAACGAACCTTGAACAATCGAATCTGACCTTAAAATGGTCAAAACTCTTGTTTCCGTCAACTCATCCTTTGTGTGTGTGACCTCTCCTTATGCATCAAGAATTGTTTATGTTTAAAGTGGTGACACTACATCAGATACCTTGGCCGACAGGCAAATTTCAATAGACACACCCTGTTGAGAGAATGAATCCTGTTTTTGTGCCTTTTCAGCCATTACATCTTTTTGAGAAGATGTATGGGGGCTAGCAGTTGTCTCGGTTTAAATACTACTCATCTATGTAGGAGACAGAGCTACTGGGTTGACTATAGAACCTTCCTTATGTGGTGCACTAAGGCACTATCTCCCTCACGCTCACTCATACTTCTTTTTAGTGGTAAGAGAGTGTTGGTTGGTTCTATTTCTGTGTTTGTCTTTACAGTCTGGGATAGATGTTATGGGTTTTCAACCTCATGACTGTCAATGAAAGAAAGCCATTGGAGACTGAACCTGTATCACACAACATAGGGCAATATAGAGAGATAAAATGTACCTAAGATCTGTAATGAATGAAAATTATACATTTAATCTTTTGAGAGTAATGATGTACAATAGTGATTTCAAAAGATTTTACATGAAATAAGAAATCACTAATGTAGAAAGAAGTTTGATTTACTCCTAAAACTCACTACACATATAAAACAATATGATTGTGCCTAGTGATTAGAGAGTTATAAATATGACGATTGCTTGAGCAGTACACTAGTTCATACCAACCTGAAGTGAGATTGTGAAGAAGAGATTGCATAGTCCAATAGATCTGCAGCTGCAAAGTCCATGAACTGTGGTGCATTGACTTCCTCTTTTGACTCACCAACCAGGAGTACACTTGTACACATCTTACTAGAGTCCAATTCCAAGTGTAATGTGCAGTAGGTGCCTAATATGTCGTAATATTCTCAAGTCTCGTCACTGGTGCTATATGTTAGATACTGCTTCCTGATAATAACCTAGCACAATATACAAATTTTCAATGATAACATTCCCAGCTTGCAAACAGCCATATCCCTCAGATAAACCTTTGCTGTTATCTCCAATGGTAACCAGTGGGCCAGCTATCTCAATCCACATTTGATAGCGGGGCTCTATCTCCGGTCATATATATTGATGATCCACCTGTCAAGAATCCACACTACCGGTTACACCTGTATAATGCCCTACACTTCAAATGGATTAGACCTTCTTCGGAACCCAAACTTGGTTGGGCCCGGCATACTTGTAGAATTGTCCTTTGTCAGGCAAAACAACATTTTTAATTTTAATGGTCTCAACATCCTCAATGACTGAACATTTGACCTTGTAAACAGCCTTAACAAATTTTTGTTTAGGCTTAGGCACAAATGTCTCCTTTCTAGCCTTAGAAGGACTAGCAGTCTTAGACCTATCATGCTTCTTATTATTCACATGCTGATGAAGAGTAGTCTTATCACTAGAAACATGCTTACCATTAAAATAAGCATACATCAAATTTAAAGCACAAGACATACAATTAGCAACACCACATGCTTTATGAGAGTGATTAACAGCAGGAAATTTATGCATGGTAGACATGGCATTTTTGTTATCCAACTCATGTGTGTCTGAGTTAGTCTCAGTTGCTTTCACAACTTTGACTGGAACTTTCGACACACTTGACTTGGAAACAACCTTCTCATTAGCATGATCTTCAGCACGTATTTCTTCTTGAATAACAGAAGAGGTCGCATCAAATGGTTCAGCAATTGATGCTTTATAGAGGGGTTCATCAACACCCTTAAGCACATGTGGTATTTCCCTACCTTTAGCACATATATGAGGAGGGGAGTTTATGCCTAATTCTCCAATAAAAGCATTGTAATCATAACCTATTCCAGATGTTTGATTAACAACTTGCTTACTGTAGAACTCTTTAGCCTTCGAACAAGAATTGAAGTAGGCTCTAACCTTAGTCTCAAGACCGGTGATCTTGTCTTTGAGAATAGTTTCGAGTTGTTTATAACAGTCAACTCTATTATCTAGAAAAGATACTTGTTCTTTTAACTTGTCTTGATTAATGTGCACAAGTCTTAATTCATTGACCTCTTTCTCAAGGTCTTTGATCTGCTGACTTAACAGTTCATTATCACGACGAGCACAATCTAAGGAACCTCCTAGATGATAAACTAATTCAGCATCAATAAATTTTACCTCTTTTCTTGATGATGAAGCTTTTCCATCAATAGCCATAAGAGCAAGATTCTCATCTTCTTCCTCTTCACTATCAGTATCATCCCATCTTCTTCCCTTTGCCAGGTAAGCCCTTTCAGAGTTACTCTTCTGATTTGAATCATAAGAGTTCTTCCTTACTTACTTTGGCTTCCTGCATTCTGTGGCAAAGTGTCCCAACTCATTGCAGTTATAGCATCTAATGGTGCTCCGATCAACCATCCCTGTTTTGTATCCACCACTACTGGTGTTAGAGGATGAAGATCCACCTGTCTGGAATCTGTTGTAGTTGGACTTGTACTTGAACTTGAGATTTCTCTTGAATCTGACATTGGAGAATCTCTTGACAATTTGGGCCATTGACTCATCTTCCAATTGCTCCAGCTCTTCCAAGGAATAAAAATCATCACTTGATCGATTTGTAGTAGGAGGATCATATTCTGCTACTATCATATTTTCCTCAGCCTTGGAAAACTGTACCATTATCTCCGACTGTTGAGATTGTTGTTGTTGTTGACCTTCAGCTACAAGAGCAGTAGATGTGCTGACCATTCTATCTTTCCCGTAGACTTCCTTTTGCTGAATCTGCTCCAACTCATAGGTTTTCAACACACCATAGAGTCTATCCAAAGAAATCTCACTCAGATCTCTACCTTCTCTAATGGCAGTGATTCTATGTTCAAGATGAGTTGGCAGTGTTAAAAGGAACTTTTTGTTGACCTCCCTGATTGAATAATATTTCCCATTTATGTTTAGGTTGTTGATCAACGCATTGTACCTCTCAAACACTTCAGTAATTCCTTCTCCTGGATTTGATTTAAAATGTTCATACTCAGAGGTTAGGATCTCCAACTTGTTCTCCCTAACTTCCTCTGTACCTTCATTAATCACCTCAATAGTTTCCCAGATGTGTTTGGAATTTTTACAGTTCATCACATGTCTGTTCATCAAGGGATCGAGGGAATCAACTAAAATTAACTGAAGGCTGTCATCCAAGGAGGCTTCTTCTTTTTCAGCAGGAGAAAAATTCTCAGGCTCTTTTGGATAGGTTCTAGCTTTGGTTACCACAACATCATCTACTATCACCTCTGGTTCAATAACCATTGGAGTTGTTGGACCCTTCTTTAACAAGTTCAGATATTTGGGATTTGCAACTTGTAAAAACAAGAGCATCTTCTTCTTCCACATGATATATTTTTCTTTATCAAATAGTGGAATTTTAACGGTTCCAACTTTTTGTGAAGTCATTATGAATTTTTGAATAAATAAGAATTCAAGGAGTTGAAAAATCACAAAAGTCTAGGATCTTGATTTGTTCGTTAATCAGAAGGCTCTGATACCAATTGTTAGGTCCCAATGTGTTTGTAGAAGGGGGGTTGAATACAAACAATACCAAATAATCGAATTAAATGCGGAATAAAAATGTGAAACAAAATTCAAGTTAAATAAGAATATTATTAAACTGGAAAGGTATTACAACAACTGTATCGATTACAAGGAATTAATCTCAAATTAATTATCACAAATCTAGAATAAATTCGACATGAACTTTTTCTATTTTTGCAATAAAAAGATTCAAATGCTAAACGCAATTTGAGATTAAGTTCTAGGGATTTTGATCCGCTAGATAGTTACACAAGAACAAGATAAAGATTTCTAGTGGTTTGGATTTAACTTTACAAACTACAAATTATGATCTTGAAGTTTGCAGATGAAGGATAAAATATTTCTTCTGCGGCTACTTTGTTTTTGTTCTTGAGTTGTGTTCTGTATATTGGATGATTATGAATGTATGCTGCTTCTGTTCTTTTTAAATCAATCAACAGACTCTCATTTAACTGGCAAGATAATCCTGAGCTCAGCAAGACAATCGGTAGGACTATTTATTGTACTAGCAAGACAATCTGATTGAACTACAATGAATTTCGGTATGACAATCAGTTGAACTAGCAAGACAATCTCCTTCCCAATAGAACTTTCGGTATGACTATTGAAATGACTTGGCATGACAATCCAGATTGTCATGCTAGTTCATTTTCAATTGTCTTGCTGATTTAAGACTGTTTTTAATCCAATTAAACTTCTGAAAATTCTTAATATTAATTCTGAATTAATTAATCAATTAATTCAATTAATAAATAAATTAATCTTTGCAGATATAATTTATTTTCTTAATTAAATTATATGACTTAATTAATTAATAGAGAATTAATACTAATCCTGAGCAGCAACCATTCTTCTGAAAATCTTCTGAAAATCACTGAGAATTATGAATCAATTCCACCACTTCAATGTTGACACTCGATGTACTGTCTGGTTCATGAGTGACTAACTTCCGTGACGTTTCTTCATGTCTTGACTTTGATTTCAGATTAAATCCTTGTAATTCTTTGATACCCTGACGAGATCTCTATCACTTGATTAAATCCACAACCTTGATTTTTATCACTGAGGCTTGATCAATTTCTTGAACTTCTTCAAGCGAATTAATTCCTCAAGTCTGTAGATGAACCTTGTTTCTGAATCCTTTGACAAGTGTTACTTTGCGAGATCTCTTTGACGGTAGATCCACTATTTACTTATTACATTCTTATTTGAGTTGAGTTAAATCCTCGAATATACAAATAGGCTATGACATATGCCTTACAGGTAGCATACATGATATCAGATCTACTAGCAGTTAAATAGAGTAAAGAGCCAATCATACCTCTGTAGTTAGTAATATCTACTGATACTCCAGTATCTTTATCTAACTTTGTTGCAGTGGCCATGGGAGTGGATGCAGTTGAACAATCTGGTATACCAAATTTCTTGAGTAAATTTCTGGTGTACTTAGATTGATTTATGAAAGTACCTTCTTCATTTTGCTTGACTTGAAGTCCCAGAAAATAGCTAAGTTCTCCCATCATACTCATTTGATATCTTGACTACATTAGCTTTGTAAACCTTTCACAGATTTTAACATTTGTAGAACCAACGATGATATCATCAACATATATCTGTACCAAAAGTAAGTCCTTTCCATGGTTGAGGTAGAACAGAGTTTTATCAATTATGCCTCTGGTAAATCCACTTTCCAGAAGGAATTGAGCTAAAGTCTCATACCATGCTCTTGGAGATTGCTTAAGGCCATAAAGTGCTTTATCAAGTCTGTAGACATGATTAGGAAATTTTGGATCTACAAAGCCTGGAGGTTGTTCAACATATACCTCTTCTTCCAATTCTCCATTGAGAAAAGCACTTTTTACATCCATTTGAAAGACTTTAAACTTCTTGTGAGCAGCATAAGCCAAAAAGATTTTTATGGATTCCAGTCTAGCAACTGGAGCAAATGTTTCATCATAGTCAATACCCTGCTGTTGAGAGTAACCTTTAACAACCAGCCTTGCTTTGTTTCTTGTAATTATGCCATCACTGTCAGTTTTGTTTCTGAACACCCATTTTGTTCCAACAATGGATCTGTTCTTTGGTCTTGGCACTAGGGTCCAGACTTTATTTCTTTCACATTTATTTAACTCTTCCTGCATTGCTTGCACCCAATCAGCATCTTGAAGAGCTTCTTCCACTTTCTTTGGTTCAGTCTGAGATATAAAGGAATGATAGAGATATTCATTTGATGTTGCTGTTCTAGTTCTGACACCTGCTTCAGGATCTCCAATTATAAAGTCAGGTGTATGTGCTTTAGTCCACTTCCTTGCAGATGGAAGCTGATCTCTAGAACCGGGTCCTCCCCCATGATTTATGCTGTCTCCATCAGCATTTTCTGATGCTTCCCCTGAAGTTATGCTCTCTGAAATTTCAGAATTTGAGTTGGATCCTTCAGGAATCGAAGAATCAGAGTTTCCAAAATTATCAAAATTTGGCTCATCAGAACTTGATGAATCAGAACTTGAAGAACCAGTGACAAGTTCTGATGCTTCTTGAGAGTCTTGAGATGTGGTATGTTCATCAGCTTGCTCCCCCTAAATAGGTGTATTTTCCCTTGAAATAGTTACCACAGTTTCAATGACATCAGAGTTTAACCCGTCAGAACTTATAGGATCAGGATTTAGGTCATCAGAATTTACAGAATCAGAATTTAAATCTTCATTTTCAAATCTCAGCTGATAATGATCATTGAAATCTTCAAGTCCAGAAATCTTTTTATCATCAAAAGATACATTGATAGATTCTATGACAGCCCTTGTTCTTAAATTGTAGACTTTGAAGGCTTTTGTGGAAAGTGGATATCCAACAAAAATTTTAGATCAAATTTTGACAGCTGTTCAGGATGAGTCTTAAGAACAAAACACTTGCATCCAAATACATAAAAGTATTTCAGATTTGGCTTCTTTTTCTTCACCATCTCATATGGTGTTTTTCCATGCTTGTTTATGAGTGTAGCATTTTGTGTAAAACAAGCAGTCTGCACAGCTTCAGCCCAAAAATAGGTTGGTAGCTTTGCTTCATCAAGCATAGTTCATGCAACTTCAATGAGAGTCCTGTTCTTTCTTTCTATAACTCCATTCTGCTGTGGAGTTCCAGGTGCAGAAAATTCCTTCTTTATTCCATGCTCTTTGTAGAACTCTTCCATGATTAAATTCTTGAACTCAGTTCCATATCACTTCTTATTATTTTAACAGAATCTTTGACCAACTTATCCAGCTGTCTGACATGATCAGTTAGAGTAGATGCAGTTTCATTCTTCTTATGCAAGAAATACACCCAAGTGTATCTTGTGAACTCATCCACTATAAACATAGCATATTTCTTCTTTGCAATGGACATGACATTGACTGGACCAAATAGATCAACATGCAGTAAGTGATATGGCTCAAGAATTGAGGATTCAGTTTTGCTCTTGAATGAAAATTTTCTTTATTTTGCCTTTTGACATGAATCATAAAGACCATCAGGAGCAAATACTGATTTTGGCAGTCCTCTCAACAGATGTTTCTTTACTAGCTCATTTATGTTGTTGAAATTTAAATGAGAGAGTCTCTTGTGCCAATTCCAGCTTTCTTCAATTGATGCTCTGCTTAACAGATAGATTGCAGAACCATCGGAACTTGTTGAAAGTCGGGCTTCATATATGTTACCATGTCTGTAACCTTTCAGAACCACTTTGCCTGTAGATTTACTTACAACTTCACATGTTCTTTAAAGAAATCTACATGATAACCTCTGTCACAGATTTCACTCACACTTAGCAGATTGTGTTTAAGTCCTGAGACAAGAGCTACTGTTCCAATTATGACATTCCCAAGATTGATATTGCCATATCCCAGAGTCTTTCCCATGTTGCCATCTCCATATGAAATTCCTGGGCCAGCTTTATCCACAAAGTCTGATAGCAGGGCTTTATTTCCAGTCATATGTCTTGAACATCCACTGTCCAGAACTAGGATGCTTTTCCTGTTGCCCTGCAATCACAAAGACTACTACTGGTTAGTTTTAAGGACCCAGACTTGCTTGGATCCTTTGGCCTTTTTAAGTTTGTTAGCATTTGCAGCGGATTTAGTTTCAAAGTTTATGCTAACATGCTTCTTATCAGACTTTGCATCAGAATTTACACTAGAAGGAATTACACTAACTTTCTTCAAAGAAGGTTTTATTTGATAATAATCATAGTACAAACTATGATATTCCTTACAGGTATAAATAGAATTCCATAAACTATCACAATGAAAAAAAGGATTTTGTGGTTTAAACCTAACAGACTGACTCTTAACTCCTGATCTAGGAGGTAAAGAGTTTTTATCTTTATTTTTCCTGTAAAAAGAAGCAAGATGGTTAGAGTTTCCACAATTATAACATTTTTTTCTAGGAGCATTAGGAAAAGGCATATAATTATTGCTTTTATTCACACCTTCCTTTCCATTTCTATTTTTCCTAGCTTCCTTTACCATGTTCACATTTCTAATCTCTTTCAACTTATGCTTAAGCTGCTTCTTGGTCATTAAACCGATGTTTACTGAAGCTGGTTTGTCCTGTTTTAATTTATCAGAAGTTGACTTTTCTTTGACTTCTATCTTAGAGTCTTTCATCTTTTCAAAATCAGACACAACAGTTTTTGCTACAAATTTAAAAGGATTAACTTTAGGCTTTTTAGCTTTCTTGGTAAAGTTTGGTTTAGATGACTCAGTTTCCTTTTCTTCTCTATCATCTAGGTAACCTAGACCTTCTTTCCAATTTCCATTTTCTAAGATTTTCTGAGTTGTTCTTCCAGACTTAGTCCAAGTTTTGATTATCTCTTTTTCCTAGTTCCAGTTCAAATTTAAGAGATTTATTCAATTTTAGCACTTCATCTCTAACATACAAAGCCTCATCTCTTTCTTTCTGAGTTTGATGGAACATAACTAACTCTTTTTCTAAGTAGTCATTTCTATTTCTAAGAGCAAGACTTTCAGATGTTAATCTTTCAAATTTTAAAGTCTGATCTCCAAAACTAATGAACATGGTTTTAAGATATAATATTAGCTCAGAAATATCATCAGTATAAAAAGTAAGAGTTGATTTAGGTACCTTAAATTCAGCAACATCAGAACTGCTATTAGCATTTGCCATTAAGGTTCACCTCATCTTCAGAATCTGAAGTGTCTGCCCAGTTTTTCTTCTTTGTGAAAGTGCTTGGCCTTTATCACTTTTTCCTTTCTTGCAGTCTAGGAAAGATGTGGCCTTTTTCACCACAATTGTAGCATTTGACATTTGAGTTGTCTCCTTTGTCAGACTTTGCTCCTTTGCCTTCAGACTTTCTGAACCCTTTCTTTTCAGAACTTCCACCTTTCCTTGAAAACTTCTTACTGAATTTCTTGTAGGCTATCTTTGTGATACCCTTCACCATAAGAGCACACAGTTGCATCATCTCTGCATCAACATCCACTTCAGATAAATTTTCAGACTATGAATCATCATCATCAGAATATGATGACTCTGAATCAGACTGTATGATGAGAGCCTTTCCTTTGCCCCTCTTTGAGACAACAATTTTAGGAGATTCTTCCTCGGCTTTAAGAGCAACTGTCTTTGACTTTCTTCCATGCCTTTTTCTCCTTGATCCATCTCAAGTTCATGAGTCTTGAGCATACCATAACTTTCATCAAGAGTAGTTTCAGCAGGTCATAGTTGTCTCTTATGGTAGTAGACTTCAAATCCCAATTTTCAGGAAAAGCTAAAAGGAATTTTAGATTTGAATCTTCAGATCATATTCCTTGTCCACCAGTGACAGATCATTCAAGAGTTTGGAAAACCTGTCATATAAATCAGTTAATGACTCATCAGCTTTTGAGTCAAAGTGCTCATACTCTTGTGTGAGTATAGTCTTCCTGTTCTTTTTGATTGCATCAGTTCCTTGGCATCTTGTCTCCAAAGCATACCATATCTCCTTTGCAGTCTTGCATCCAATTACCCTGTTTGAGATGACATTGTCAATTGCACTATGAAGCAGATGCCTTACCCTTGCATCCTTGGCAATAGATGAGATGTCTTCAGTTGTGTACTCACTTTTCTCCTTTGGTATCATCTTTGCTGGTTGATCAACAACTGCAACAGAAAGCTTGGTAGGCTTATATGGTCCATCATTAATTCTATCAAGGTATTCTGGATCTGTGGCATCCAGAAACATAGCCATCTTTACCTTCCATATATGATACTCAGATGCTCTCAGTATGGGAACCCTAATTCTCTCATATCGACTGTGAGTTTGATTGTTTTGAGTATCTTGAGTTTTGGTTGGCTTTGGTGGAGTTTGTGTTTCTTCAGACATGATTGTAAACTGGATCTCACTGTTTGTAAATCAACAGAGATGCTTTGATACCACTTGTTAGGTCACACAACACTATAGAAGGGGGTTGAATATAGTGTTTATACAATCAAATCGATTTAGAACACAAGTATGTAACAGTAATCAAGTTTATTCAATATAATAAGCTCTGTTACAAAGTAGGTTAAACTACTCTCTCAGTGATGAACAATATCACTAAGAGCTGCTAGGTTACAATGTATAATGTTATCATGAATGATAACACATATAGTGTAAACCCTAAGCTGTATTTATATAGTACACAGTTACAAGATATCTTCTAATTGATATGGAATATAATTATGTCTCCTAAAATATATCAATCAGATATTAGCTTCTACAAGTCTTCTAATTCTCCAACTCTTCATGCATATCTTCTATTGTTTTAGTCATGATCCTCTTGTAAATCAGCTGCATTCCTTATCTGAAGTACCCGCACTTAAGTCCTGATATAATTCCTGACGGCCTTAAGTTCTGATATAAGTTCTGACTTCAATAAGTTCTGATTTCCAGTAAGTCCTGATATTAAGTTCTGAAACTAAACACAACAGATTAGACATGACATCATAAATATATCTAACAGGTTCGCTTAGATCCGATGTACGGTTTAGGAGAAACGACCGTTTTAAGTAACGGCGTTTCACGAGCGAACCATTACCCCTCGCTTAACTTTGAAACCTTGTCTAAGGCTCTTAAAAGACTAATTGGATTACGAAACAATTATGTAAGGTGGATTAGGAAGTTGGTAGAGTATTCACGAAAGAGTCACCTTAAAATTCGTGACGGTTAATTTATTAAAATTAGTGGAGCCGAGGGTACGTGAGCGATTAACGCAAATCGTTAAGCGTATAAGCGACCGTAAGCGACCGTTAGGGTATGAGTGAGGTTTGACTAGTTTCTTAAGCGACCGTGGTCTAATTCTGGCTTATTTTGTTATTCATAGGTTATCGGATCCACTCTAAGCTTAAGTCCACCCCGGAACGCTCATGCAAGTTTTCTACCCGTTACACTGTTGTTGTGATGTAAATATTTTGATACATTATCTTGAGATAAATGCATGACTGTTATTAGCAAATCTTGCGATATATTGGAGCATGTTGATATGGTATATATATATGCATGTTGTGAAATCTTGATATTCTAGTATCAATTCAAATGCTTATAAACTGCATAATACCTATCTAGAGATAAGCAGTAGTTGCGTATACCCTTAGTATAGGGGACCCAAAGATGAATATTTTTCTAAACCGGGAGTCGACGTTCCCGAGTATAATATATGTATATATATATATATATAGTTTTCTATAACTATTAATCGAATAAGGTATATTCGATGGTTTTGAATAATAATCAAACTTATTTTCGATTATTCAAATAAGGATCGTACTTTCGTATAAGTATATCTTTTGTTATTTATTATTCGTTTCAAGTATGAGTTTTGAAACTTTTACTTCAATTATTTTATAAAGATTATCCTTTATGGGAATATTATTTAAATAATAATATTCAGATATTTTCTAATATATCGGGACTGATTTATTTTATTAAATCATCATTACTCTAAACATTCTTTAAAATGTTTTCGAGTCTTCAAAATGATTTTAAAAGTTAGAGCAGATCCCAAAACTCGTTTTCAAATTTAAGATATTCCTTTCGAAGGGGATTTAAATACTCGCTTAAAAATCTGAGGGATCCGGCTCTGTGGTGTATTTATATTCGCAAAGATGTTGCGCTTTTGATAAACGAATTTGATTACTTGTCCAACGTTCGGGAAATAAGTCCATCTAATTGAGTCGCATAAATGACATGCCGGGGTACGGTCTATCAAAGTGTAAGTGGCTGGGTGGCAGTCCATCAATGCATAAGTGGCCGGGTGGCGGTCCAGCACAAGGCCCTAATACGGCCAGGGTGATGACCGGTGGGGGATTCATCCATCTACTAGTAGAAAAGGTTACTTAATTGGTATCTTTGCCTGATCAGCAATATATCGAGTTTATGCCAAAGCTTTCTTCTTTCCAAATTCATTGGATATTAAAACTCTGTTTATAATTTTCATAACAGAGGTTTTCAAGGAGTGTATGAGATATATATATATATATATAGGTGTATATATATATATCGGGACTTAATGAAGTATATCGTAACTTCATTTCTTTCAAATGATATTTTAAAGATTGAATCTATTCAAGTCTTATCTTGTAGTCTCATCTGTGTGATGAACTTTTGAAACTGATTATAACTTGAACGGTGGTAGTTCAAGTAGTATTTGGAAAAGATATAAGTATATTGAAGTATTGTAACACCCCCAAATCCGGGGTCGGGGATCCGGGTTGTCACGAGTTCCATTTTCCTTAATAACACCCAATCTTAATAATTAAACAACTATTCTGTACTGTGACCCCACCATAAACACACACACCACAAGTTATAGTCTCAGAGATGAATATCCAAAAATAATCACAAGTCGTTTTATTCCACAATTATATGCCAATACACCTTAAAGGGGTTTCTGAATAAATTTACATTTCTTTGTCATTATTATAATTCATAAATATACATAAATCTGGTTCATCAATAGTTGAAAACCTAGCCTATTGGTAGCTCCTACCTCAGCTACAGCGACATCAAGGCTTCCAGAAAACTGCGGAACATTTTCTAACCGCTTGCGAATTGGAAGCTTGGTACTGTTCATCTTGTCTAGCTGATGCTGTGTGATGAAAGAAGAAAGCAAGGGTGAGTAACAAGCCCACCAAAATAATATGTATAATGATTTACATTATATGAGCATTCTCATAGTACTCATGAAAGTCTTGGTCAAGAAGAAATGAACCAAGTTTGATATCTTACCGCGACCAAGTCGCAAAATATTCAGTATATATGTACATATATACTTTTCACAATCTTTGAAATCCTCTGACATGTATAATATACACAGAGTTCCCATTTATAACTGTATAAAATATCGTTGCAAGGTGATCTCATATATCTAACCTTGTCTCAACGTTTTTCCGAAAATCTTTGACAAGCACAAGATAATCATTTACTAGATATAAGTTTAAAAGATGAAGTTACAAGATACTCCAATATACTTATATCCGAATACTACTTGAACTACCACCGTTCAAGTTATAATCAGTTTCAAAAGTTCATCACCCAGATGAACTACAAGACAAGATTTGAATAGATTAAATCTTTGAAGTATTATTGAATGAAATGAAGTTATGAGATACTTCATTAAGTCCCGATATATATATCCGCATATATATATCTCTTTATATATTTCCTGAAAACCTCTATCATGTAAAGTATGAATAGAGTTTGTAACATCCAATGAATTTTTGGAAAGGAAAAGAATTGTGGCATAAACCCGATATCTTGCTGATCAGGCAAAGATACCAATAAGTAACCTTTTCTACTAGTAGATGGACGAATTCCCCACTGGTCATCACCCTGTTCGCAATAGGACCTTATGCTGGACTGCCACTCAGCCACTTACGCATTTCATGGACTCCCACTGAGCCACTTACACTTTCATGGACGCCCACTGAGCCCATGTTGCTTATGCCGACTCAATAGATGGACTTACTTCCCGAACGTTGGGTAAGTAATCAATTCATTTATCAAAACAGCAACCTCGTTGCGAATATAAAATACACCACTCAGCCGGATCCCTCAAGTTTTGAGCGAGAATTTAAATCCCCTTCGAAAGGAAGATCTTAACTATAAAAATGAGTTTTTTGGGATCCGCTCTAACTTTTAAAATCATTTTGAAGACTCGAAAATATTTTTAAGAATGTTTGGAGTAATACTGATTTAATAAAGTAAATCAGTCCTGATATATTAGAAAATATCTGAATATTATCATTTAAATAATATTCCCATAAGGATAATCCTTATAAAAATAATTGAAGTAGAAGTTGTAAAACTTATACTTGAAATGAGTATTAAATAACCAAAGATATACTTATACGAAAGTACTATCTTTATTTGAATAATCAAAGATAAGTTTGATTATCGACACCTTATTCTTTAATAAAATAAAGAATATATCTCAGCAATTAATCGGAGTCATAGATCCTCAAATGAATATTCAAATAATATTCATTAAATAATATAACTGAGTCATAAGCCCTCGAATGAATATTCGTAATAATATTCATTAAATAAAATAAAAGGAGTCATAAGTCCTCGAATGAATATTCAAGTAATATTCATTAAATAATATAAAGTTATCGAATAAAACTTATTCGATTAATAGTTTTTAAAAACTATTCATATATATATATATATATATATATATTATACTCGGGAGCCTCGCCTCCCGGTTTTAGAAAAAGTTCACCTTTTGATCCCCTATACTAAGGGTATACGCAAATACCGCTTATCTCTAGCATAGGCATTATACAACTAATAAGCATTTGAACCAACAATTAGATATCAAGATTACGAAATAGACATGCATATATACCATATCACATGCTCCAATATATCGCAAGATTTGCTAATAACAAACATGCACTTATCACAAGATAATGCATATACATATGTTTACATCACAACAACAGTATAACGGGTAGAAAACTTGCCTGAGCGACTGGGGGTAATAAAAGGCCTGGGACGAGTCTGGCAACCTATAAACAACATATAAGTCGCAATTAAACCAAAGTCGCTTATGAATCTATATTGTAACCACTCTAGACTCTAATGCTCGATTTGCGCTTAATGCTTCACTTAAGTCGCTCGAGTACCCTCGGCTCCACCATTTTTAATAAATTAACCATTAAGAGTTTTAAGGCGATTCTTTCGCGAGTGCCTTACCAACTGCCTATTACACTTTACATAAATGTTTCATACTACAATTAGTCATTTAGGGTCTTTAACCAATGTTTCAAAGTAAGGCGAGGGGTAATGGTTCGTTCGCGAAACGCCGTTACTTAAAACGGTCGTTTCTCCTAAACCGTACATCGGAATCAAACGAACCACATTTCAAAACGAAGCTCATAACATGAACTATCTAAACTTGGCAATGGTCAAAACCTAGCAGGGAGTTCTCGGGTCCTAATGTTATGAACAAAAGCAGTCTAAAGTAAATCGGACATTATGACGGCTATGTTTACGCGATTTCCCAATTTTATACCATTCCAATTCAACCACCAATCAATCCCAATTCATTCATACAACCAACATCCATCCAAAACACACTACAACAGTCTCAACACCTCAATTTCTTCCAATTTATGTTATTCTCATCATGAATTTAAACTATATTTAATTCCTTTAACAAATCAACAAGATTCAACATTCATTTCACTACCACTCCAACCCAAACTCTAAACAAACAAGCTTCAGGCTTCACATATACTATATCAATCATAACCATTCCTAAATACTCAAAAATAAAGCTAGGGTTTGGAGTTTATACCTTCTTGAAGCTTCTTAACACAACACAAGAGCTTTGAATGCCTAAAGAACCTTGATCCTTGCTTGTATAACCTTAAACTTTCATAAAATTCAAGAAAACTAAAGTTATTTCTTTGAAAGTTACTATTCACCATCTTCTTCCTTGAATTATTGGAAGAGATTGTGAAGGAATTTGAAGCTTAAACTCATGGAATAGCTATATCTATACATAAGGAGTACTAGATAATTATCTTACCAATTAAGGAAGCTTGGAACTTGAACCTTGAAAATCTTCTTCTTGAAAATGGGGAAAAGCCGAGAGCAAGCTTGGAAGAAAGAGAGATTTTTATGTTTGTGATTTGTTTAGCTTAGCTTGGTTGGTTTTTGTTTTGATTTTTTGTTAATTACCTTATTAACCTTATATTTGTGTGGTTATAAACCAACCACACCTCCTCCTTCCCTATGTCATGCTTGCATCACCTTATTGTGTCATCATCTCTTACTTGCCCTCTTCTCATTGGTTGGATGACCTCATCATCCCTAACCTCCTTGATTAACTCTTAATTATTTGCCTAATGACCGCTGATCTGTTATACGGTTCGCTTAACTTTCGTTCTCGTTTCTCGTTTGAGGGATCATACCCGGGATCTTATTACTTGGGTTTCCTTAACCTTTCTCCATACATTATATTCCTTTTATGATCCTCTCTTATAATCCTTGAATTTAAATCCTTTTTATCCTGTTACCTTATACTCAATTCTTTCGACATCTGGTAGATTTTTGGGAAAAAAATCAAAGTGTTCGGATTTGGATTCTGACGATCTTTACATACACTTATATACCACATAGAGTACTAATAATATCCCAGAAGATCAATAAAAGAACCCCTTCATAGTGTGGCATGAAAAGTTTTCTTAATCAGCATAATCAGCAAAACACTATTCATAAGGGTTTCAAAAAAATTCCAAAAATTGGGGTTATTACAGTCTCCCCTCCTTAAAAGGATTCCGTCCCGGAATCAGATAGAAAATGAGTAGGGATATTTTCTTAGAATTGCACTTTCTAACTCTTACATAATTTTCCCACATTGTGGTTCTACCATCAAACTCTGACTAGTTTGATAACTCTTCTCCTAAGCATTTGTCCATTGTTGATCTATAACCCTTCCTGGTTGCTCCATGTAGGTTACGTCTGGTTGTATGTCTATGCGCTCATATGCCCCTATTTGTCTGGCATCCGAATTACACTTCCTTAACATTGATACGTGGAACACGTTATGAACTGGCTACATGATCGGGGGTAGGGCTAGCTCATATGCTAACTTCCCAATACGTCTTAATATATTCAAGGGTCCAACAATTCGTGGACTTAAACTTTCCTTTCTTTCCAACCCTCATCAATTCCTTTTTAAGGGAATACTTTTAACAATACAAGGTTCCCTCCTTCATACTCTTTGTCCTTTCATTGTCAAATCAGCATACTTCTTATGTCCATCTTGGGCTACTCCCAGCCGTCCTCTGATTAGATCTATTATATTCTTGGTCCTTTGGACTACTGCGGGTCCAAGCATCTTGCGCTCTACAAATTCACCCTAACATAAGGGAGATCAACATTGTCTTCCCTCAAGGATCTCATAAGGCGATATCTCAATACTGACATATGATCTATTGTCGTAAGAAAATTCAATCCGTGTTAAGTGACCATTTCAAATTCTTTCAAGTCTATTGCACAGACTCTCATCATAGCTTTTAGCATTATAGCTTTTGCTTCTCAATACCCATTCTTTTCCAGTTCGTAATCGTTACTATCTTCCGTACAGGATACTATTCTAGATATACCTTTACTCGTTAGAGTTTTATAACCTTTTAATAATCGCGTCAACCTTAGTATCACGAACACGTTAGAATCGAAATACCACCGTACTGATACTACTTCCTTTCTAGCTGCTTCTATCTTCGAAAGCTTGATCCATCATATAGAAGAAAAAGAATTTATCGAGAGATCACTATGATCATGAACACTTGTTATATCGCATAGTTAGTACAGAAGGTGGTCAGCCTTTAGTACTTGACAAGCAATTAAACAACATGTGGTATCCTACTAGGCTTCTATCACATAGATAGATAGTCATTCGGTAATACCTCCCCTTCTGGAAGGGTTGTTCTTCTCAGCTTATACAAAATAAAAAGGAGAGAGAATAATGAATTGAAGAGAATTGTATATATGTAAAAAATTATTGCCATAAAATATCTGGCTTGGAATCTACCTCTGAACTATAGAGGTTTGTCATTGGAGAACAAAACATATATGTATTTATATCAACATCAAGTATTATAGCATCGTATTTCACATGCCTAAATATTTTTGCTATTCCGTCCATCATTCTATGGACCCATGCTCTTCCTCGAGCTTATACATAATCACCTTTGAAACTCCCTCGACATCGAAAATCGAATCTGGGATCTCATTCTAGACACCATCGTTACTAGAATTATATGCTTGCATCGCAACCTTCCTCGTATAGTAATACGACTCTCTATTGATAAGAAGGAATAAATATTCAATAGGTAGATAATCTACTTAACCAGTCTATTCAATGATAACTTATACATCACCACAACCCGATTAGGGGTACCCAATCTCAACACCCATTACACTACAACTCTCACGGTTGTAATCGGTTCATTATTCAAAGAATCGCTGCTGCATTACTATGGTCCACCACTACCTACTGTCGTCATTCATTTTCCTTGGAATCTTAATAGCTAACCATACGGAGTCCATACCTTTCGTATCAAATTCTTCTAAGGAGTTAACATAATTACCATTCATAATTCATGAAGAACACTCCAGATCCTGACGTACTTTCATGACATAAAGCAGATAAAATTGCAGAAGAGTTTCAATCAAAGCAACGATAGCAGGTTAATACCATTCTTAATCATATGCCTTCAATAGAAGACTTAACTCAAAGTTTCGTCTAGTCCTTTTTGAAACATGGTCCTGGCTTATCTCAAGATAGTATCTTCTGAGATAGATAGCCCGCTCATGGCGATTACACGAATTAAACCTTTACCAACTACTATTACGGTTAGGTATTGCACAGTCATCAGAAGAAATGTCAATCTTCCAAACCATAATACAACCTTCACGGCTTTAACCATTATTACTGTATTCTTCTGGCACGAGCGCCGATAATTATCTTCTTACACTTAAAGTGTCGGCCACCTCTTTGGCCCTTCCTGATAGTAATATTTCCTTACAATCAATGTCATTTTAACCACCTTCACTAAATTTTCTAACTCATTTCCAATCACTGCTTGAGTGAAGATGTTTTCCTTAAAATCAGATGAGTAAAAAAAAAATCACCATTTTTCCATAAGTTATTGCCTCAGTCTTTAGAGGTTAATCACTATCACGACTGACTCTCAATCATACTTAGAACATCTTTTATCTTAGGTCCTAATTTCCCTGAACAATTTCGACCTTTACTGGTTCGATCCATACTTTCTCGTGGTTTAACACGTGCCCCACTTGGCATCATTATAATTATGTCATATTTCCTTTATCAATATTTCTATTCTTGAGAAATTTGAATATTACCTTTCTCCTTGTAAAACCTCTAAGGTTATCCTTGAATCGTTCCTCCTGTATTCCCTAGATACAGGGCATATCAAAATACCATTTACTAATACTAGAACCATTGTCTATGTACTTCTGAAAAATTTCTTTACTGATCTTTAAAGGTTGTTGTTACCTTGATCCTTTCCAATTCATACTTGTCAAAACTCATGCTGTCCCTATTAAGGGTGAAATGCCAACCTTTATGCAATCCCCTAGGATTCATTTTAAGTTACCGATGTTCTATCCTTAATTCCACCTTTAAAAAGGTACATGCATCCTTCCATGGATAATTCAAGTCATATATCCCTGATGAGGGTGTCTTTATTCACTCATTCCCAACTCGATAGTATATGCCTAATTTTTACAATAACATCTGTATTCAAAATGAGGTCAATCCATATGGCCTCCAAAAGATAATAACGGTTATCCACTTTTCTTGCCTGATTCGGTTAATGATAACAAGGATGCTCTGGAAGATATTGGTCGTGTTCAACGTGAACTTCTTCTTAATAATTCCGTATTTACTTTTGTTGTTTATCTCAACAGTCATCTCAATGTTGGGATATCTCTCATTCCTGGCGTCTTCCTTCCTAGGTATCAAGCCACCGGTCTCACACTCCACCTTCTTGAAGGTCACTTCCTTCATCCAATTTTCCTAATTTTTTTACTTTCTTGTCTCCTCGGTCTATCCGCGTCTCATTATTTATCCTTCGAACTATCACAAGGTTTCCCGAATCCTTCCAACTTGAAGGGGGTACAACATATATGTATCTCTTATGCCTTCAACCATCAATTTAACTCATGGTGAATCACCCTCATCCTGACGATTACTTACTTTTCTATTTCTATTGCTACGAGTCTTTAGGGTTTCCTCATACCCAAATTCCTTATTATTCCTCAAACTCTATTGCCTTTATATTCCTTTCCACTTTAGTTTCTTTTTATTTTCCTTTCTCTTATCATTATTTCATGAACCAACACAACATAAGCATTGATTTCAAACATCCCGTCATTCTGGATTCGTGTCCTCAGAACGAATCTTGACAACTTTTACAACTTAGATTCATAATTCATCATACTCGTCTGCCTTTGTTCTGGCTCTAAAGCTTTTACACTATCTCCATAACCTTGGGAAGTACTTTCCTGAAAACAATTGATTGAACTTAAATCAGTTTATTATAATCTCTTGCTTCGTGCCTTCCTTGGCCTTTCACCAGCGGGTGGTCTCTCTCTTAGGAGGGTAAGTGACAAAAATAGTCTTTTGTGATTCATCAATCATTCAGAATCTCAAATGATTCCTCTATTTCCTTTATCCAGGCTCTTGCCTCGGCTGGGTCAGCTTGTTCCTTGGAACTCTGAGAGCTTAGCGACTTAAAGGTCCTGAAAGAATTTCCCACTACATTGTTTCCTCAAGGTGGTGGTTGGGAATAAAGTATAAGTTCTGTTTAGACAGGTCCATGAATTTCCGTATAGGAGTACCGTCTCGGGTCTCCTTATCTCGCTCGACTTCTATTTTCTCAGTATAAATATTTCTTCCTACTCCCCATAATTGGGGTCATCTTTTAATTTAAACTCCTCATTTTCCACTTTATTATATTCTGGGTTCCTTATATCTTAATTGCGACCTCCCTGATTATCACATTCAAGGTTTGCCCCTAATCTTATTCCTCATTGGGGCATAATGCTTGGAAAAATTTTAAGAATCTCTGGATATTTATTTTACTTACTTTGCTTAAGTCTTTCCCTCATTCTGTACTTGCATGATTGTAAATTATGAATTCTCAAGTTCTATAAACTTCATGACACTCTCTTAAGTGTTAATAGTGCAATTAACAATATGAACTTATCACAAACAACTGATCTGAACTGAAATTAACGAATATATACATAACCATTTGTTCGAGGGTACAACTACCGAACACATTAAAGAGAATTACATCATTTGATCCGATCGCTTATATCCCAAAAGTACTACCATAGATAATCATCTCGCCATTAAAACTAATCATTCATAACTTAGGCTAATCCTCCAAAAGTGGCGCTACATAAAACCCTTGTATGATCGCTCTGGCTCTGCACACTACCATGGATCAAGAAATGCGGGCACGCACGACATCCCTAACCTGCTCCATCACAAAGGTGATGAGGTCTAAGATAGTGGCAAGTAGAGCTGGATCAATCTGACCCTCAAGATGGCCTCTAGTTGTAACACGGGTGGTAGCCTCAATCCTTTCCATGCTATGAGCTAATCCTGCCAGAAGTACCCCGCCCTCAATTCTTGGTGCAGTAAGTCGATCCAACAGATCACTCCTAACATTACGGGCCTCAGACAGACCAGCCAAAGTCATATAATAATCGACGATAAGAGAAGCCTGAGTGGTAGCATCTAGCAGTCCATGGGTGCAGGTGGTGCAGTCCCAGGAGATCCAAATGGATAACCTAGCACTGTATCAGGTGACAATGGTGCAGGAGATAAAGGTGGCATTTCCTCAGTAGGTGCTGGGCTCTGTACAGGGGAGGGAACAGGAATTGGTGGAACCTCATGGATGTCTTCAGGAACCTCGGGAAGAGGGTCTGATACTGGTATAATTGGTGCCGTGGAAGGCCCCACTCCTTCTGCCCTCATTAACCTTTGAGCCCTTGGTAACTCTTCATCCTCTAGTGCCACCCTCGCGGCCATTCTTGCTCTGGTAGTCGCCCTGACTACGGTCATCAATTCCTCAGCGGTCCTATCTTCATTCTCGTCAGGATCCTCCACGAGATCCTCCTCAGCGACAATCCCTTCTGGGATAACATCCTCAACCGCAACATTCTCAATATGAATCTCATCCGGCCCCTCATTAGGGTACTCTATCGGATTCACAATTTGATCTCCAACATGTAGTAAAACATCCTCATGCTGATGCTCCTGAACCTCAGGGTTCGGTGCCCCGCTGCCCTATACGAGAACGAACCATGTTACTATCATAATATTTATAAGGGTTCCCGTAAGGGTTTTTAACTGTCAGTACTACGTTAGGTAGCCCGACTATGAACTTGGCAAAAGTTCTTATTATCTTAGTGAACTTATTATCTTAACGTCACATCATCTCTAAGGTTTATAACGCTTCGCTCTGATACCATTTCTGTAACACCCCCAAATCCGGGGTCGGGGATCCGGGTTGTCACGAGTTCCATTTCCCTTAATAACACCCAATCTTAATAATTAATCAACTATTCTGTACTGTGACCCCACCATAAACACACACACCACAAGTTATAGTCTCATAGATGAATATCCAAAAATAATCACAAGTCGATTTATTCCACAATTATATGCCAATACACCTTAAAGGGGTTTCTGAATAAAATTACATTTCTTTGCCATTATTACAATTCATAAATATACATAAATCTGGTTCATCAATAGTTGAAAACCTAGCCTATTGATAGCTCCTACCTCAGCTACGGCGGCATCAACGCTTCCAGAAAACTACGGAACATTTTCTAACCGCTTGCGAATTAGAAGCTTGGTCCTGTTCATCTTGTCTAGCTGATGTTGTGTGATGAAAGAAGAAAGCAAGGGTGAGCAGTAAGCCCACCAAAATAATATGTATAATGATTTACAATATATGAGCATTCTCATAGTACTCATAAAAGTCTTGGTCAAGAAGAAATGAACCAAGTTTGATATCTTATCGCGACCAAGTCGTAAAATATTCAGTATATATGTACATATATAATTTTCAAAATCTTTGAAATCCTCTGACATGTATAATATACACAGAGTTCCCGTTTATAACTGTATAAAATATCGTTGCAAGGTGATCTCATATATCTAACCTTGTCTCAACGTTTTTCCGAAAATCTTTGACATGCACAAGATAATCATTTACTAGATATAAGTTTAAAAGATGAAGTTACAAGATACTCCAATATAATTATATCCGAATACTACTTGAACTACCACCGTTCAAGTTATAATCAGTTTCAAAAGTTCATCACCCAGATGAACTACAAGACAATATTTGAATAGATTAAATCTTTGAAGTATTATTGAATGAAATGAAGTTATGAGATACTTCATTAAGTCCCGATATATATATCCGCATATATATCTCTTTATACATTTCCTGAAAACCTCTATCATGTAAAGTATGAATAGAGTTTGTAACATTCAATGAATTTTTGTAAAGGAAAAGAATTGTGGCATAAACCCGATATCTTGCTGATCAGGCAAAGATACTAATAAGTAACCTTTTCTACTAGTATATGGACGAATTCCCCACTGGTCATCACCCTGGTCACAATAGGACCTTATGTTGGACTGCCACTCAGCCACTTACGCATTTGATGGACTCCCACTGAGCCACTTACACTTTTATGGATGCCCACTGAGCCCATGTTGCTTATGCCGACTCAATAGATGTACTTACTTCCCGAACGTTGGGTAAGTAATCAATTCATTTATCAAAACAGCAACCTCGTTGCGAATATAAAATACACCACTGAGCCGGATCCCTCAAGTTTTGAGCGAGTATTTAAATCCCCTTCGAAAGGAAGATCTTAACTATAAAAATGAGTTTTTTGGGATCCGCTCTAACTTTTAAAATCATTTTGAAGACTCGAAAACATTTTTAAGAATGTTTGGAGTAATGCTGATTTGATAAAGTAAATCAGTCCTGATATATTAGAAAATATCTGAATATTATCATTTAAATAATATTCCCATAAGGATAATCCTTATAAAATTAATGGAAGTAGAAGTTGTAAAACTTATACTTGAAACGAGTATTAAATAACCAAAGATATACTTATACGAAAGTACTATCTTTATTTGAATAATCAAAGATAAGTTTGATTATCGACACCTTATTCTTTAATAAAATAAAGAATATATCTCAGCAATTAATCAGAGTCATAGATCCTCAAATGAATATTCAAATAATATTCATTAAATAATATAACTGAGTCATAAGCCCTCGAATGAATATTCGTAATAATCTTCATTAAATAAAATAAAAGGAGTCATAAGTCCTCGAATAAATATTCAAGTAATATTCATTAAATAATATAAAGTTATCGAATAAACCTTATTCGATTAATATTTTTTAAAAACTATTCATATATATATATATATTATACTCGGGAGCCTCGCCTCCCGGTTTTAGAAAAAGTTCACATTTTGATCCCCTATACTAAGGGTATACACAAATACCGCTTATCTCTAGCATAGGCATTATGCAACTAATAAGCATTTGAACCAACAATTAGATATCAAGATTACGAAACAGACATGCATATATACCATATCACATGCTCCAATATATCGCAAGATTTGCTAATAACAAACATGCACTTATCACAAGATAATGCATATACATATGTTTACATCACAACAACAGTATAACGGGTAGAAAACTTGCCTGAGCGACTGGGGGTAATAAAAGGCCTGGGACGAGTCTGGCAACCTATAAACAACATATAAGTCGCAATTAAACCAAAGTCGCTTATGAATCTATACTGTAACCACTCTAGACTCTAATGCTCGATTTGCGCTTAACGCTTCACTTAAGTCGCTCGAGTACCCTCGGCTCCACCATTTTTAATAAATTAACCATTAAGAGTTTTAAGGCGATTCTTTCGCGAGTGCCTTACCAACTTCCTATTACACTTTAAATAAATGTTTCATACTGCAATTAATCATTTAGGGTCTTTAACCAATGTTTCAAAGTAAGGCGAGGGGTAATGGTTCGTTCGCGAAACGCCGTTACTTAAAACGGTCATTTCTCCTAAACCGTACATCGGAATCAAACGAACCACATTTCAAAACGAAGCTCATAACATGAACTATCTAAACTTGGCAATGGTCAAAACCTAGCAGGGAGTTCTCGGGTCCTAATGTTATGAACAAAAGCAGTCTAAAGTAAATCGGACATTACGACGGCTATGTTTACGCGATTTCCCAATTTTATACCATTCCAATTCAACCACCAATCAATCCCAATTCATTCATACAACCAACATCCATCCAAAACACACTACAACAGTCCCAACACCTCAAGTTCTTCCAATTTATGTTATTCTCATCATGAATTTAAACTATACTTAATTCCTTTAACAAATCAACAAGATTCAACATTCATTTCACTACCACTCCAACCCAAACTCTAAACAAACAAGCTTCAGGCTTCACATATACTATATCAATCATAACCATTCCTAAATACTCAAAAATAAAGCTAGGGTTTGGAGTTTATACCTTCTTGAAGCTTCTTAACACAACACAAGAGCTTTGAATGCCTAAAGAACCTTGATCCTTGCTTGTATAACCTTAAACTTTCATAAAATTCAAGAAAACTAAAGTTATTTCTTTGAAAGTTACCATTCACCATCTTCTTCCTTGAATTATTGGAAGAGATTGTGAAGGAATTTGAAGCTTAAACTCATGGAATAGCTATATCTATGCATAAGGAGTACTAGATAATTATCTTACCAATTAAGGAAGCTTGGAACTTGAACCTTGAAAATCTTCTTCTTGAAAATGGGGAAAAGCCGAGAGCAAGCTTGGAAGAAAGAGAGATTTTTGTGTTTGTGATTTGTTTAGCTTAGCTTGGTTGGTTTTTTTTTTGATTTTTGGTTAATTACCTTATTAACCTTATATTTGTGTGTTTATAAACCAACCACACCTCCTCCTTCCCTATGTCATGCTTGCATCACCTTATTGTGTCATCATCTCTTACTTGCCCTCTTCTCATTGGTTGGATGACCTCATCATCCCTAACCTCCTTGATTAACTCCTAATTGTTTGCCTAATGACCGCTGATCTGTTATACGGTTCGCTTAACTTTCGTTCTCGTTTCTCGTTTGAGGGATCATACCCGGGATCTTATTACTTGGGTTTCCTTAACCTTTCTCCATACATTATATTCCTTTTATGATCCTCTCTTATAATCCTTGAATTTAAATCCTTTTTATCCTGTTACCTTATACTCAATTCTTTCGACATCTGGTGGATTTTTGGGAAAAAAATCAAAGTGTTCGGATTTGGATTCTAACGATCTTTACATACACTTATATACCACATAGAGTACTAATAATATCCCAGAAGATCAATAAAAGAACCCTTTCATAGTGTGGCATGAAAAGTTTTCCTAATCAGCATAATCAGCAAAACACTATTCATAAGGGTTTCAAAAAATTCCAAAAATTGGGGTTATTACAAGTATCTTGTAACTTCATCTTTTCAACTTATATCTAGTTAATGATTATCTTATGCATGACAAAGATTTTCAGAAAAATGTTACGACAAGGTTAGATATATGAGATCACCTTGCAACGATATTTTTATACAGTTATAAACTGGAACTTTATGTATATTATGCATGGAAGAGGATTTCCAAGATTTTGAAAAGTATATATACATATATACTGAATATTTTGTGACTTGGTCGCGTTAAGATATCAACTTGGTTCAGTTCTTCTTGACCAAGACTTTCATGAGTACTATGAGAATGCTAATATATTGTTGATTATTATACATATTATTTCGGTGGGCTTGTTTCTCACCCTTGCTTTCTTTTTTCATCACACAACAACAAATAGACAAGATGAACATGAACAAGCTCCCAATTCGCAAGCGGTTAAGAAAAATTCTGTAGTTTCCTGGAGGTGTTGATGCCGCTATAGCTGAGGTAGGAATTACCAATAGGCTAGGCTTTCAACTTTTGATGCACTAGATTTATGTATATTATGAATTGTACTAATGGCAAAGAATATATAAATTTATTCAAAAACCCTTTTGAGGTGTAATGACTCATAATTGTGGAATAAAATGACTTGTGTTATTTTGGTATTCATCTCTGAGACTATAATGTGTGGTGTGTGTATTTTGTGGGGTCACATTACGCAGTAATTGGTTGTTCATTTAGATTAAGTACGTGACAACCCAGATCCCCGACCCCGGATTTGGGGGTGTTACAAGGTTGATCAAATGAAGAAGGACATTTCAGAAAGATCGGATGCTAAACTTCCAGAAGCAACAATGATTGATATTAAGAGACAACTAAGGAAGAATTCTGATCTTGCTACTCAAGTGGACTCCTTGAATAAAAGAATGACTGCTATGGAAGCTTCTTTAACAGCTATTCATCTACATCAATCACAACAAATATACTTGCTTCAAAAGCTAGTGGTAGCACAAACCTCTTCCTCTATTCTACTTGCTGATAACAAAAAGGGCGAGAAGAAAGCATTATTGTCCCAATCAGTCAAGAGGGATCAAGAAGTGAGGGGGAGCAGAAAGTGCTACACATCCAAGTCAGCAAAGTAATTGTACCAATAATTTCTTTCACAAAGCCACCATCCTTGGACAATATTGACATAATAAATCTGGCAGCAGCAAAACTAAAGACAGATGACAAACTGCTAAAGATTAATGTAGCAGCAGCTGAGAAGGAGTTAAAAGAAAAATAGAGAAAGATAGATGCAGAAATTCAACAAAATTTTGGGCCAATTCAGAAGCCAGACAAAACATTCATTCATCACTCTCAAGTCAAGAATATTCCTGTGAATGAAATGAGTATGAAGTATTTGGAAAAAGACCAAACATCTTGCATCAAATCTCCAAAAGCAGATCTAATCATGAAGCCTAAAAGGAACTACTCAAAGTTCTCAGACAAAAATCCTATGGATATTATGTATGAGACACCTAGGATAGATGAGAAGAAGTTGTTGGCTAGGTCAATTGCATTTTACAAAGATCCAGTAGATTCATCACTCAAAAGAAGATTATCCAAAATTTACAGAAATGGTAAGGAAATCTGTGTGGTGGCTGGACACCCTATGTTTGTGGCAGCTAAAAAGGAAGAGAAGGAAAGAATAAGGAAAGAAAAAAGCAAGCTGCTCTGGATGATAAGAAGCTCAAACAAAAGAAGAAGCAAGCTACTATCTTAGCCAAACTTCAAGCTGTGAAGACCACAACTGAGATTTCTGCACAACCATCTGTAATAGCTGAACCTCAAGATCATAAAGTGCATGATGAACCATAAAAGAAAAGAAGATTCAGATACAAGCTCCACTCCAAGAGAAAATTGGACTTTAGTGATGAGGAAATGGAAGACTATATTCCTAAAAAGCCTACAACTTCAACTCATACATCAAAACCCTCAATGGTATTGAAGAATTCAAGGTGGTGGATCCAACTAGAAATATTCATGGTGAACCCATTATTCCTAAGGATGAGCCAGTAGACTAGGATAGTTTTCCAATTCTTGAGCTAAATTTTCTTATCTTCAATAAGCCAAAGAAGACAAAGACTAGAGCAAGCAAGAAAGTGAAGCTTATGACTCTCAGATCCAACACCCTAACCAAAACTCAATCTACAGTCAACAAGGAAGATTTGTTATACATCTGTGACATCAAGGAATTCTCTGACATAAACCTCTACTTAGATGAATTGGAAGAAGTAAGAGGAATTGATGCTCACAGACATCTTCCTGAAAGGCTAGTGTTTAAATATAAGGGAGAAAAGGAAATAATATGGCCACTTCACAGGATTCTTCTAGAAAGCCAAGCTGTTCTAATAAAGATTTACTCATCTTTCAAAAAGAACTTTGGAATGTGACTGCAAGAAGATTAGTTCTAAAGAAGATTGAGGAGCTGAGGAGTAATAGAGCCAAAGATGCACTACAAAAAACTCTGTCAATTCCCTTCACAGAAAAGAGAGTGCATCTGAGGCCTTATTGGCTGATGGAATTCAGGGATGAAAAGGGAGTAAGAAGATTCTTTAAATTGGATGACCAGTTGAGTATCTCTAGCAATGAGACTCTATTGGAAATGCAAGAAATGCTAGATCTCTAAGAAGCTGATGAACTTGAGTTCCACAGACAACTCCAAAATTAGATAGAAGAGAATAACATGAGGCCTGGGAAGAAATCCAGACAATCAAGGAAATAGATTTATCTACTCAGACTAGAGGAGCACCTTGATAATGATCGTGAGCAACTTCTTTGTATACTTTGCATTGTTCAATTTTCAGTAAATATTACAGCACTTATCAGTTTTATCTACTATTTTCAATCTGTAGTTTTACGGTGTTTTGTTATCATCAAGTTTCTCTTAATTTATGGCTACAATTCCAGTAGACATAAATTGTGGGAGATCGTTAGGAATATGTTGTGAAGTTGATGATAAATTGAACAAAACACCTTAGTAGATTTAACTAGTGGAATTTGTAGCACTCGGCGGATAATCAAATATAGTCCTGACAGATGATTCAATATAGTCCCGACGGATGATGATTTGATATCCATCGAGTGAGTAGCTTATGTAATAATAAGTATTGTAGCACATTTCTGCAAACAACTTTGTGTAGATTCTGTAGGAGCATATGAGTCATATTGACTACTAGTAGATATGCTGAATAGGTTGATTAATTGAAAATATGAGATGTCTTATAATTCTGCATAAGTGAAATGGAATCAAGTGACAAATAGCTACCCGACGGATGATCAACAAAGCTACCCGACGGATGATCAACAAAGCCACCCGACGGATGACAAGCATGTACCCGACGGGTGATCAAATTCAAATATCTGTTGATAGTGACAACACAGTCTGTTAGTCCCTTAATAATGTAACAAGAATTACAGAAGGGGGGTTGAATGGAATTCTTGAAACTTTTTCTTTAATAAAAATGTTCTAACTCAAATATATATATAAGTGTGAATTGATTAGCAGAATGCGGAATAGTTACTTGAAATGAATCAAACCACAAGTAATTAAAAACAAGAGTCTTTAAAAACTTTCTGGTGGATTTAAATGATTCTACCAGAGATATATAATATATATCGAGAGAACTCTGTGTGCAAAAAGCTCACAGCTTCTTACAAAATGATAACAACTAAAAAAGAGAGAAATGCTAAGAATACAGCTTACATTCTCTCTTGGTTGCTTAGTTTCTTAGTTTCTATTCTATTAGTACTTCTTGGTTTATATATCACCAAGATTACAAAGTAATAAGACAGGATAATAAAACAAAAACTATCAAGTCTAATACTATGCTACTTCATTACTTTATTCTAGCATCTTTGAATATCTTCATAATAGCATGGAAATGGCAATGCTTCTTTGTTCTCAAAAACCCAGTTAAATAGGCTACCACATTCCATTTGCATACACTCGACGCATGTGACTGTGTTGTCACTGTCAACAGATATTTGAATTCTTTTCCGTCGGGTTTATGATCATCCGTAGAGTTATTTATCATCTGTCGGGTTGTTGATCATTCGTCAAATTCAATGTTGTTTATCCGTCAGGTAGAAATCAGGCACTTGACTCCATTTCATTTATGCAGAATTACAAGACATCATCTATGTACAATTAATCAACCTATTCTGCATATCTAGTTAAAGTCAACATGACTTAAGTTCTACTACAGATTCTAAATAATGTGTATGCAGAAATGTGCTACAGACTTATTGTTACATAAGCTACTCACTCGATGGATAATAAATCATCATCCGTCGGGACTGAAATGAGTTATCTGTCGGGACTATAATCCTTATCCGTCGAGTGCTACATTTTCACTAAGTAAAATCTACCAATGTGTTTTGTTCATGTAATCATCAAGTACACAACATATGCACAACAATCTCCCCCAATTTATGTCTACTGGAATTGTAGCCATAAATTAAGAGATGCTTGATGATAACAAAACACCCTAAAAATACAACTTTAAAAGAAAGTAGATAATACTGAAAAGTGCTTCAATTAACAAAATGTAAAAAGTTTTGCTCACAGTCATTTTCAAGGTGCTCCTCTAGCCTGAGCAGATTTATCTAGTTCCTTGAAGGTCTGGATCTCTTTCCAAGCTTCCTGTTGCTTTCTTCAATCTGATTTTGGAGCTGCCTGTGGAATTCCAGTTCATCAGATTCTGAGAGATTTAGCTTTTCTTGCATTTCCAAGAGAGTCTCATTGCTAGAGATGCTCAATTGGTCTTCTAATCTGAAAAATCTTCTCACACCTTTGTCATCTATGAACTCCATTAGCCAGTAGGGCCTTAGATGCACTCTTCTCCCTGTGTAAGGGATGATTAGAGTCTTTGGGAGTGCATCATTAGCTCTAACACACCTTAGTTCTTCAATCTTCTTCAGTACCAATCTTCTTGCAGTAACATTGAACCCAAGGTTCTTCTTGAAAGATGAATAAACTTTAATCAGTACAGCTTGGCTTTCTTGAAGGATCCTGTGAAGTGGCCACTGAATCTCCTTTCCTCCCTTGTACTTGAAAACTAACCTTTCAGGTAGGTTTCTGTATGCATCAATTCCTCTCACTTCTTCTAGTTCATCTAGATAGAGATTTAGATCAGAAAACTCCTTGATGTCACACAAGTACATATGATCTCCTTTGTTGACTTTAGATTGAGCTTTAAATTGAGATTTGAACTTGAGAGGTGACAACTTCACTTTCTTGACTGTTCATGACTTTGTTCTCTTTGGATTGTTAAGGATTGGCAGATTGAAGTCAGGAATTGGTATGTTCTCCCAATCTATTGGCTCATCCTTAGGCACAATAGGTTCACCATGAATATTCCTGTAAGGATCCACTACCTTGGTATCTTCAAATATGTTGTGAATATGTTGTGCACTTGATGATTACCTAAATAAAACATATAAGTAGATTTTACTTAGTGAAATAATGTAGCACTCGACGGATAAGAATTATAGTCCCGACGGATAACTCAGTTTAAGTACCGACGGATGTGTAATTTATTATCCATCGAGTGAGTAGCTTATATAATGATAAGTTTGTAGCACAGTGTTGTATGCACCTTTGTATAGAATCTGTAGTAGCATATAAGTCATGTTGACTTTAACTAGATATGCAGAATAGGTTGATTAACTGTACATAAGCAATGTCTTTTAATTCTGTATAAGTGAAATGAAGTCAAGTGCCAAAATAGCTATCAACGGATGCTTAACAAAGCTTCGACGGATGATCAAATGACTTTCAACAGATGTTCAAAATAGCAGTCGATGGATGATCAAGTAAGTCATCGACGGATGATCTGAAAGTCGACGGATGATAATATCAAGATTCAAACATCAGTTGAACAGTGAAAGCTGACACACAGCCGTCGAGATTGGATACAAACACTGTGGAAGCCCATTAACTGGGTAATAGAGGACGAAAAGCAGCAAAGATTAAGACTGTTAGATTTTATATTTATTCAGTTCTTTTGTCTTTGTAATCTTGGTAATATATATATAAACCAAGAGAGTAGCAAAAAAAAAATAACTAAAAAAATGAAGTGAGCTTAGAATCAAACACAGAGAAATCTTTGTAAGCACTATCTTTAGCATTTCCTGTGTTCTTAGTTGTTCTATCTTGTAAAAGCAGCTGTGAGCGTTTCTGCACACAGAGTTCTCTCGATATATTAATATATATCTCTGGTGGAATTGTTTAAATCCACCAGAAAGTTTTTAAAGACTCTTGTTTTTAATTACTCTTGTTTTGATTCATTAAAGTTTATATTCCGCATTGTGCTAATCAAAACAGATATATCTATAATCGAGTTGAACAGTTTTATTTCAAGAAAAAGGTTAAGAATTCCATTCAACCCCCCTTCTGTAATTTTTGCTATATTGTTAAGGGACTAACAATTGGTATCAGAGCAAGCTCTTAATCTACAAAGAGTTTAAAGATCAAAACAATTCAGCAAGATGAACAAGAAAGATGTTGGAGTCAAGATTCCTTTTCTGGATAAAGATAATTACCATCATTGGAAGGTAAAGATGCATCTTCATATGCTTTCTCAAGATGAGGCCTATGTGGACTGCATAGAAAGAGGCCCTCATGTTCCAATGAGAGCTGCAACAGGAAATGAACCATCAGTTCCAAAGCCAAGGCATGAATGGTCTGATCCTGATCTTGAACAAGTCAGGAAAGATAAAAAGGCCATGAACATTATGTTCAATAGTGTTGATGCAGATATGTTTGATAACATCATCAACTGCAAGACTGCCAAGGAAGTTTGGGACACAATACAGATAATCTGTGATGGTACTGAGCAAGTAAGAGAAAATAAAATGCAGCTCCTGATTCAGCAATATGAGCATTTTCACAATGAAGAAAGTGAGTCACTCACTGACATTTTTAGTAGATTCTAAAAGCTACTAAATGCTCTTAAATTGCATGGAAGAGTCTATCAGACTAAAGCCTCCAATCTGAAATTTCTCAGATCTCTTCCAAAGGAATGGAAACCAATGACAGTCTCATTGAGAAACTCACAAGATTATAAGGAGTTTACTTTGGAGAGACTGTATGGCATTCTAAAGACCTATGAGCTTGAAATAGAGCAGGATGAAAGAATGGAGAGAGGAAAGAAGAAAGGAGGATCCATTGCACTAGTTGTTGAACTGGAAAAGGAGAAGGAAGTGAAGATGGAAGCTGTGGAATCAACTTCAAAGGCCTGTGAAAGCAAGGGTAAAGGGCTAGCTGCAGAAAGTGAAGATTCTTTGAGTCAAGATGACATGGAGGACATTGATGAGCACCTAGCATTCCTTTCAAGAAGATTTGCCAAGCTCAAGTTCAAGAAGAACTTTGGAGCTGCCAAGCCAAATAGAAACATGGTGGATAAGTCAAAATTCAAGTGTTTCAAATGTGGCTTGGCAGGGCATTTTGCAAATGAGTGTAGAAAGTCAGATTCTAGTAAGAAGAGATTTGAGTTTGTGGATTATAAGCAAAAATACTTTGATCTACTCAAACAGAAGGAAAGGGCTTTTATTACACAAGAGAATGACTGGGCAGCTGATGGTTTGGATGAAGATGAGGAGATCAGCTATGTCAATCTAGCCCTTATGGCCAAGTCTGATGAAACAAAGACAAGTTCCTCAAGTAATCAGGGAAACAGAAGGAATCTTTGGTACTTGGATAGTGGTTTTTCAAGACACATGACTGATGATTCTACCCTGCTCAGAGAGTTTGAAGAGAGAGCTGGCCCAAGTATCACTTTTGGAGATGACAGCAAAGGTTATACTGTGGGATATGGCTTGATTTCAAAGGACAATGTCATCATTGAAGAGGTTGCCTTAGTGGATGGTCTCAAACACAATCTGTTGAGTATCAGCCAGCTTTGTGATAAAGGCAACTCAGTAACCTTCAACAAAGAAACCTGTGTTGTGATTAATAATCAAAACAACAAAGTGGTTCTCACTGGTGTGAGAAGAGGAAATGTGTATCTAGCTGACTTCAACTCAAATAAAGCAGAATCTGTAACTTGTCTTCTCAGTAAAGCAAGTCAAGATGAAAGTTGGCTATGGCACAAGAAGCTATCCCATTTGAACTTCAAGACCATGAATGAGCTGGTAAAGAAAGAGCTAGTTAGAGGCATTCCTCTGGTGGAGTTTACAAAGGATGGACTGTGTGATGCCTACCAAAAAGGGAAGCAAATTAAAGCATCATTCAGGAAGAAACTTGATTCAGCAATTGAAGAACCTCTGCAACTGCTTCACATGGATTTGTTTGGACCAGTCAATGTATTGTCAATGTCAAAGAAATGATTTTGCCTAGTAATTGTAGATGATTTCTCAAAGTTCTCTTGGACCTATTTCCTAAAGTCCAAAGATGAAGCTAGTGAAATCATCATCAATCACATAAGGCAAGTTAACAATCATCCTGATTTCAAAGTTAGAAGAATCAGGAGTGACAATGGAACTGAGTTCAAGAACTATGTCTTGAGAGCATTCTGTGAGGAAAATGGGATCATGCATGAGTTTTCAGCAGCAAGGACTCCACAACCAAATGGAGTAGTGGAAAGAAAGAATAGATCTCTTATTGAAGCTGCAAGGACAATGCTTGAAGAATCAAAATTACCAACATATTTCTGGGCTGAAGCTGTCAACACTGCATGCTACACTCAGAACATCTCTCTGATTAATCAAGCAAAATGCAAGACACCTTATCAATTGTTCAAGAACAAGAAGCCAACTCTGAACTTTCTTCATGTCTTTGGCTGTAAATGCTATATTCTGAGAAATCAAACTGATCAAAATGGGAAGTTTGATGCTAAAGCAGATGAAGGAATTTTTGTTGGATATGTTGTTAGTAAAGCATATAGAGTCTACAATCTAAGAACCAACATTGTTGTTGAATCTATACATGTTGTTTTTGATGATAAAAAGATTGAAGGACTAAAAGATGGAGATTACCATGAGAGCCTCAAATTTGACAATGTTGAGATGGTCAGTGTAGAAAGTGATGATGAAAGTGATCAAGAAACAGTGTCTAAGGATAATGCAGACAAATTTACTACAAATGAAGCACAAAACTCAATATCCGTCGAGTTACATAATGCTTCATCCGTCGGAAGGAAATCTGTATTATCCGTCGGAAGACAACCTGCCTCATCCGTCGGTACTCAAAACTCACCATCCGTCGGGTTATCAAAAGGAGCAGGAAGTCAAGGCAGATCACCCATAGAAAGCACCCCAATTTCAAATCAAAGATTCACAAACTCAGGGGGAGTTTCTAGCAATCAAAACTCAATCACACATCAAGACAACATTGAGGTCTATTCATCTAGGGCTAATCTACCTCAACCAAGGAAATGGACAAAAGATCACCCCTTTGATTATTGGTGATATTTCTTCCAGAGTTCAAACCAGGAGAGTAACTCAAGAAGAATGTCTATACAGCAGCTTCCTGTCTAAGGAAGAACCAAAGAAGGTAGAAGAAGCCTTATTAGATCCTGATTGGATTTTAGCTATGTAGGAGGAGCTAAACCAATTTGAAAGGAATAAAGTATGGAAGCTGGTACCCAAGCCTAAAGGAAAGAATCCAATAGACACCAAATGGGTATTCAGAAACAAGATGGATGAAAATGGCATAGTAGTAAGGAACAAAGCAAGATTGGTTGCTAAAGGCTATTGTCAGCAAAAAGGGATAGATTTTGATGAAACATTTGCTCCTGTTGCAAGACTTGAAGCCATTAGAATCTTCTTAGCCTATGCAGCCCATGCCAATTTCAAGGTCTATCAAATGGATGTCAAAAGTGCCTTTCTGAATGGAGATTTGGAGGAAGAAGTGTATGTAAGTCAACCTCCTGGCTTTGAAGATCCAAATTTCCCAGAGTATGTCTACTATCTATTGAAAGCACTTTATGGACTGAAGCAAGCACCTAGAGCCTGGTATGACACTTTATCAAAGTTCCTTTTGGAAAATCACTTTACAAGAGGTACTGTAGATAAAACTTTATTTTTCAGAAATGTGAATGGCTCTAGCATACTTGTTCAAATTTATGTAGATGATATTATTTTTGGCTCTACAGATGAGAAACTTTGTAAAAAGTTTGCCAAACTGATGAAAAGCAAGTATGAAATGAGTATGATTGGACAACTAACTTACTTTCTTGGTTTACAAGTTAAGCAAGTTAGTGATGGAATATTCATTAGTCAAACTAAATATATTTTTGATCTTTTAAAGAATTTTGATCTAATGAATTGCACATCTGCAAAAACTCCCATGGCCACTGCAACTAAGCTTGAACTAAACACTACCGAAAAGTCTGTGGATATTTCAAGTTATAGAGGCATGGTTGGCTCACTTCTGTACTTAACAGCCAGTAGGCCAGATATAATGTTTGCTACATGTTTGTGTGCTAGATTTCAGGCTGATCCTAGAGAGTCTCATTTGATAGCTATTAAAAGAATTTTCAGATATCTCAAAGGAACACCAAACCTTGGCATTTGGTATCCTAGAGATTCTGGTTTTGATCTAACTGGTTATTCAGATGCAGATTATGCAGGTTGCAGAATTGATAGAAAAAGCACAACAGGAACCTGTCAATTTCTAGGAGACAAGCTTGTGTCCTGGTTCAGTAAAAAGCAAAATTCAGTTTCTACTTCTACAGCTGAAGCTGAATATATTGCTGCTGGCAGTTGCTGTGCACAGATTTTATGGATGAAAAAATCAATTGCTAGACTATGGTTTGCAAGTTGAAAGGATTCCTATTTTCTGTGACAACACAAGTGCAATTGCCATCACTGAAAATCCAGTGCAACATTCAAGGACAAAGCATATAGACATCAAGTACCATTTCATAAGGGAACATGTAATGAATGGTATTGTAGAGTTACATTTTGTTCCAAGTGAGAAGCAACTTGCAGATATTTTTACCAAGCCACTGGATGAATCCACCTTTTCTAGGTTGGTAAGTGAGTTAGGTATGCTTAATTACTCTTGAATTTATCTGAATTATTCTTGCAAGTTGAAAAGAAGCCAGAAATTTAGTTGATTTTTTAGTCTTGGATGAAATTTTTGCTAAGTCAAAATTTGTCTCTGGACGGATGACCATTATCCATCGGGTTGAGTCATCCGTCGATATACAAATTTTAAATAAAAATCAATTACTTTTCTGGAATATTTTAAAGCTCGACGGATAACATTTTATCCTCATCCGTCGAAGTGTCTAAATCTTAACCGTTAATTCCCTGAACATTATCCATCGAGTATACTTACTGTTTATAAGCATTACACGACGGATAATGGGTGGAATTTTTAAAGTTTATTTTAAAACGGTAATTTTAGGCAGTTTCTATTGGGTAATTTATTTCTCTTTATTATTTTTATCCATTGAGTTTGAGCAAAGTATAAAAGCCTATTTCATTCTAATCATTTTCTTTTATCATTCTCAAATTCAACTGTCTTATTTCATTCTCTCTCAAGCAAAAATCCTCTTTCTCTTCAAGCTTTTCTTCCCTAACAATGGCACCCGTAGTAAAGATCATGTCACAGACTGGGTTCATCTATGAGAAGAACAACTTCACTGCCTTGGTCAATAAGGGGATTCAGCAATCTGAAGACTATCATAAGATGATGGACTTCGTGAAAAACTGCAAGTTAAGTTTTGCTATGCTGGAATCACCCATAATTTATTGTGAAGTTGTTGAGGAGATGTGGACAACAGCAATCTACAACTCTACTGACAAAACCATCACTCTGACCATCAAAGGTAATGTTTTCTGTATCAATAGTGATGTCATAAAAGCATGTTTCAAGATTCCTGATGACAATGTTACTGCACAACACACTGACACTGATATTGTCAATATGCTAAATTCCATTCATTATGCACTTTCTACTGCAAAACTAAGTGAAATTAGAAGACTAGGTCTTAGGAAGGAATGGAGTTACTTGTGTGATGTAGTAACTAAGGTCTTTTCTGGAAAAATCAGCAATTTTGATTCTGTGAACATTTCCATGCTTAACATGCTATACATGCTAGTTACAGACAAATATTACAACTTAAGTGATCTGGTTGTGTATGAGTTAGGTTATAAACTAGGTGACTTAGCCAAAAGAGGAAAGAATATTTACTATGCTAGATTTTTTATGCTTTTGGCTAACCATCTTTGTGAAGAGATTGTACTTGAGAACCCAACCAACAAATTAGCGTGTTGGGTTCAAGAGAGAAGAATCATTGCAGATTTGAACAGAGCCAACCATCACAAGGATGTGCCAATGTTCTATTTTCCTGTAATGCTGGCACCTCAGGTAAGTGAGGTAAGTTCATCTACACTCTCAACTATTCCAATCCCTTCTATTTCTTTGACTTCAGGCATAGCTATGGCAACTGTGACAATGACCAAATAGTTGCCTACCAAAGCTGCCAAAACAACTGCAATTCTTAAATCCAAATCAAAGAAAACCCCCTCTAGTATCTCTAAAAAGGTACCAGGTGAAAATTCTACCAAACACAAAGAGGGGAGTGTGAAGGAGGGTAAGATAGGTGAGGGAAGGGGTGAACATCAAAGAAACCCCAAGGATAAGGTTGGAGAGATAAGTGAATCCCAGCCTAGCCACACTACAGTTTCCCAACAAACTGCAGTGCTTAAAAAGGACAGAAGCTCACTTCTAGCTGCATCCTCCCAAAAGGATGTGGCTATTGAACAAAGCTCTCATCCAAGAGCACAGGCCAAGAGGGTTAGGGACACAAGCCTACACCAAACTTACACTAGAAAGAAGAAATCCAAAACCACTGTGGATGCACAGGACACTTACACTAGAAAGAAGAATTGCAAAGATATTCAGAAATGGGAAGGAAATTTGTGTGGTAGCTGGACATCAACAATTTGCTCAAGCAAAGGAAGAAGAAAAAGCCAGATTGAAGCAGAAAAAGAGGCATGCTGCTCTAGATGCAAAGAAGTCTAAACAAAAGAAAGAACAGTTTGCTATTTTGACCAAGTTACAGGCTGTGAACTCTTTTCAACAAATTCCCTCTCAACCAACTCAAGCTACTGGATCAAAGAAGAAAATTGAAGAACAGAAGAAATTTCCAAGAAAGAAAGAATTGGCTAAAAGAACAAAAAGAAAGTTGGATATTGTTAACAAGGAATTGGAAGATCAATTTCCAATGGAATCCACTAAAGCTGAAACTCAAGCATCAAAGCCCTCTGTGGTATTTGAAGACATAAGGGTGGTAGACCCCTACAGGAACATACATGGAGAGCCTATTGTGCCAAAGGATGAGCCAATAGAGTGGGATAAATTACCAATTCCTGACTTCAACTTGCCAATTCTCACCAAGCCAAGAAGGACAAAATCAAGGGCAAACAAGAAAGTGAAGTTGTCACCTCTCAAATCCAAGGCAGTAGTCAAAGCTCAACCCAAGATCAACAAGGAAGACTACTTGTACTTGTGTGACATCAAGGAATTTTCAGACCTAAACCTTTATCTGGAGGAGCTGGATGAGGTAAGGGCAATTGATGCATACAGAAACCTACCTGAAAGGTTGGTATTCAAGTACAAAGGAGGAAGGGAGATTCAGTGGCCTCTTCACAGGATACTTCAAGAAAGCCAAGCTGTGTTGATCAAAGTCTATTCATCCTTCAAGAAAAACTTTGGGTTTAATGTAACTGCAAGAAGATTAGTATTGAAGAAGATTGAAGAGCTAAGGAGTGTTAGAGCCAAAGATGCACTACCCAAAACTCTTATCATCCCATACACAAGGAGAAGTGTGCATCTAAGGCCCTACTGGCTGATGGAATTCATGGATGACAAGGGTGTGAGAAGATTCTTCAGACTAGAAGACCAATTGAGTATCTCTAGCAATGAGACTCTTTTGGAAATGCAAGAAATGTTAGATCTCTCAGAATCTGATGAATTAGAATTCCACAGACAGCTCCAGAATCAAATTGAAGAAAACAATAGAAAGCTTGGAAGAAGATCCAGACCTTCAAGAAACTAGAAAAATCTGCTCAGGCTAGAGGAGCATCTTGAATTGACTGTGAGCCAAACATTGTGTACCTTGTTTAAATTGAAGCACTTTCAGTTTTATCTACTTATCTTTAAAGATATATGTTTAGGATATTTTGTTATCATCAAGTGTCTCTTAATTTATGGCTACAATTCCAGTAGACATAAATTGGGGGAGATTGTTGTGAATATGTTGTGCACTTGATGATTACCTAAACAAAACATCTAAGTAGATTTTACTTAGTGAAATAATGTAGCACTCGACGGATAAGAATTATAGTCCCGACGGATAACTCAGTTTAAGTACCGACGGATGAGTAATTTATTATCCATCGAGTGAGTAGCTTATATAATGATAAGTTTGTAGCACAGTGTTATATGCACCTTTGTATAGAATCTGTAGTAGCATATAAGTCATGTTGACTTTAACTAGATATGCAGAATAGGTTGATTAACTGTATATAAGCAATGTCTTGTAATTTTGTATAAGTGAAATGAAGTCAAGTGCCAAAATAGCTATCAATGGATGCTTAGCAAAGCTTCGACGGATGATCAAATGACTTTCAACGGATGTTCAAAATAGCAGTCGACGGATGATCAAGTAAGTCATCGACGGATGATCTGAAAGTCGACGGATGATAATATCAAGATTCAAACATTAGTTGAACAGTGAAAGCTGACACACAGCCGTCGAGATTGGATACAAACACTGTGGAAGCCCATTAACTGGGTAATAGAGGACGAAAAGCAGCAAAGATTAAGACTGTTAGATTTTATATTTATTCAGTTCTTTTGACTTTGTAATCTTGGTAATATATATATAAACCAAGAGAGTAGCAAAAAAAAATAACTAAGAAAACGAAGTGAGCTTAGAATCAAACACAGAGAAATCTTTGTAAGCACTATCTGTTGGATTTTTAACGCAGTGGGGTCATGGTAAAACACTTTTACACATACAAAATCCAAATAAAAGCATATAAATTGTGAATAAAAATTCGAGGGATCGAATCTACCCTTTTAAAATAATTCGGAGACAACGATCAGAGATCCTTAGCAGTTACTCCTCAAGTGTGAAGCACTCCACCGGTATCCACCAAGAAAACGATGTTAAGGAGGAAGAAGGAGGTTGAGAGAATTGGGTTTTCCAACCTTTTTGGGTTTTCGGGTTTGATATGGGTTCGAATAAAATAGGGTCTATAATAGTGTATTTATAGGCAAAATTTTCAGCTGAAATTTTCCCATAAATAATATTATTATTATCCCATTTATTATTCTCATTAATAATTAAAACACCTTTTAATTATTAATCCTTTTTCTAAACACTTTAGAAATAATTCTCTCTCTTGATTTAATTTCCAAAAATTAAATCCTTAATTAATAATATTAAGAACTTTTCTTAATTAATTTATAATCAATTAAATCTCATTTAATTCATTATTAAATTTGCCAATTAATTATTTATTTCATAAATAAATAATTATTAGCCATTATTAATTAATTCCTCCACCATTAAATCATTCTCTTTTTATGGTGTGACCCTGTAGGTTCAATATTAAGCCGGTAGTAGAAATAAATAATAATAAAACTATTTTATCATTATTTATATAGATTCTCTAATTTATTAAATATGATTAATTAATTAATCACATTTATTCTACATCGTGAGTGATGCTTCTCAACATATCGCGACTATCCAGATAAAATGAATTCACTGCTTAGAATACCAAGAACCTTTCAGTGAATAGTTACCGTACAATAAACTCCTTCTACCCTACAATGTTCCGATTAAATATAAGGCATGGATCTCGTGTCAAGCCTATCTAATTCAATCACTTGCTTACCATTTACTATGCATAGTTCTATGCAAATTAGAAACTCCTTTCTAATTTCATTCACTCTGGCCAGAGATTCCTGAACTAGCATAAGTGGATCAGCCTTGAACATTCGCTTCCTTCACTGGAAGGGGTAGATCCTTTATTGATCATACACTATCTTCGTGTACAAATTCCTATACCCAGAAGAGCCCTAATAATTGTCCCTGGAGACTAAGAACTAAACCAAAGCATAGTTCAGTGTACACAAGATGACTATGATGACCTTAAGTCTAAGGATACTTGTACAACTATCACTAAGTGAACAACTGCTGACACGTGAGTGAACTCCATCAGTTGTTCAGCTGGGCGAGTCATGTTCAGTGAACTTATTCCATAATAAGCACCTACATACTAGCTATAGTGTCACCACACAAATGTCTATGAGAACAGACATCCTTCATAATGAAGCAAGCATAGTATGTACCGATCTTTGCGGATTATTAATTACCAGTTAGTAATCCTATGACCAGGAACTATTTAAGTTTAGAGTTATCATCTTTTTAGGTCTCACTATTATGATCTCATCATAATCCATAAAAAGCTTTACTCTAAACTATGGTATATCTTATTTAAACACTTAAATAGATAAAGCCCGTAATAAAAACAAAACAAGTCTTTATTAATATCAATGAAATCAAAACAGATTATATAAAAGTTATTCCTAAATCCTAATACATGATTGGACTTAGGACATATTCCTTTCAATCTCCCACTTGTACTAAAGCCAATCACTCTGGTATCTAATACCCATCTTGTCTTCATGACGATCAAAAGTGACTTTCATAAAGTAGCTTTGTGAGTGGGTCTGCTATGTTGTTATGTGTGTCAACTCTAATTCAATACAATACAAGAAATGTTACCGCGCTCCCACTAACCCTTTTGTAGACGCATGGTTCATCTGCGTTTTTGATAAAATCAAACTCTTTGATTGTCTCATCAAAATGAATGTTCCACCTTTCGAGAAGCTTGCTTTAAACCACATATGGTTCGCAGTAGCTTACACACTAGGTTTTCATTTCTCTTGGAAAGAAAACCATCTGGCTATTTGCCAGATCACATAGTCGTAGTAAGCAACATTCGCAAGCAAAATCCGAACTGATTTTAACAGGGCTACAGGTAAAAGGTTTCATCAAAGTCAATCCATTGCCTTTGTTTGAATCCTTTTCCTAAAAGCCTGGCCTTAAAGGTCTCCACCTGGCCATCTGCTATAATCTATCTTTTATATACCGTATACATAGATTCCATTCTGGATTTCATGGCACTATGCCATTTTTCTGAGTCAACACTACTCATAGCCTCATTATAGGTCACAGGGTCGTCATCATCAATGATCAACAACTCATTGTCATTCTTAATGACAAGGCCATAATACCTCTCAGGTTGGCGAGACACTCTCCCTGACCTATGAATGGACTGTTCCACAAAAGGTTGTTCAGTCAGAACAGGTGTTTCCACTTGATCCGTAGTAGTTTGTGCTTCTTGAACTTCATCAAGTTCAATTTTGCTCCCACTGTTTCCTTCAAGGATAAACTCCTTTTCCAAGAAGGTAGCATGTCTGGAGACAAACACCCGATGATCGGTGTAAAAGCAACACCCTAAAGTCTCTTTAGGATATCCCACAAAACTATATTTTACGGATCGATATTCCAGCTTATCTGGGTCAACTTACTTGACATAAGCTGGACATCCCCAAATCTTAACGTGTTTAAGACTCGGTTTCCTTTCTTTCCATATCTCATACAAAGTTTGAGGAACAGATTTTGGAAGGCACCTTATTCAGTAAATATGCTGAGGTTTCTAATGCATAACCCCATAGAAATATTGGAAGATTTGCATAGCTCATCATGGACCGAACTATGTCTAACAAAGTTCGTTTCTCCTTTCAGATACCAATCTGGAGGAGTCCAGTGGGAGACTATACCATTTACTTAGAGATAATCTAGAAACACTCCATTAAAGTATTCACCACCTCGATCTGATCGAAGAGTTATAATACTATGTTTAGTTGTTTCTCCTCTTCATACTTATACTCTTTGAACTTTTCAAAGGCCTCAGACTTGTGTTTCATCAAACACATATCCGAATCTAGATCTATCATCTATGAAAGTAATGAAGTATGAAAATCCACCCATGGCTTGCGTAGACATTGGTCCACATACATCTGTGTGTACCATTCCTAGCAAATTTGCAGCCCTCTCTCCATGTCTACTAAATGGAGACTGCAATGCCACTATAAAGTGAGATTTTCATCATCCCTTTTCTTTTATTAGTTTTTTCAATCTGAAATAAATTATGTCACATACATACAGACCATTATTTAAAGCACCACGTCCATAAAGAATATTATCTCTAAGAATAGAACATTCATTATTCTCAATAATAAATGAAAATCCAGCCAAGTCTAACATGGGAATAATATTCCTCACAATCGAGGGAACAAAATAATAATTATTTCAAATAATAGTCTTGCCCGTAGGCCTATGTAAATGAAATGATTCTACATCTTCAGCAGCAACTCTTGCTCCATTTCCCATCAGTAGAATCACCTCCTCTTCCTCAAGAGTCCTACTTCTCCTTGGTCCCTGCAACAATTGCAGATATGAGAACCACAGGCGGTATCTAATACCAAAGTAGAAATTTGATTTAATGACATATTCACTTCTATCATGAACATACCTGAATTAGAAGCGGTAGTCTCACTACCCTTCTTCTTCTTCAATTCTGCAAGGTAAACCTTGCAGTTCCTCTTCCAGTACCCCACCTTGTTACAGTGAAAGCAAACAACTTTGCTCTTGAGGTCTTCAGCTTTTGGTGGAACCGGCGTTTTCTCACCTACTTTCTTCTTCTTGGAAGGGTTCCTCTTCCTTTTCTTAGGATTGGAACCTTCACCAATTAGAAGAACAGAACTCGTCTTAGGGGGAAAATTCGATTCCGCAGTCTTCAACATGCTGTGGAGTTCAGGCAGGCTGACATCCAACTTATTCATGTGAAAGTTCACAACAAACTGCGAGAACAAACTCGGAAGTGATTGCAAGACCAAGTCTTGGCTCAGCTCCCCATCCATTGCAAAACCAAGTTGTCCAAGACGTTCAATCAAATTGATCATCTTAAGTACATGGTCATTCACAGATGATCCCTCAGACATCCTACAACCGAGCAGCTCCTTCGATATCTCATATCGAGCTGTCCTCCCCGCCACATCATACAACTCTTGTAGATGCATGAGGATAGTGTGAGCATCCATATGCTCATGTTGCTTCTGTAGCTCAATGTTCATGGAAGCTAGCATGATGCATTGAGCAACATTTGCATCATCTATCCACCTACAATACACAACATGTTCATCATTATGTGCATCACTAGCAGGTTCAGTAGGCTTAGGTGAGTCAATCACGTATTCCAGCTTCTCAATCCTAAGAACAATTCTCAAGTTTCGAAGCCAGTCAGCATAATTAGGACCAGTCAATTTGTGAGCATCCAGTATGCTCCTGAGTGATAGTGCAGAAGACATAACGTACAAAGTAAATCTGTAAATGATAAACACATAACAACACTTAGCAAATATTCGATTTCATTTCAAAACACTATATGAATTGGGTCTTTATTCATAAGTGGCTCCCACTAGTTTATCTAATTTATTCAACCCCCTACGTGAAAAATTAAGCATTCATAATGCTAGTGGGAATAGGGATCCTACATTCCATTACACAACCCCGGCTGTGGCACGAAACGCCATGTAATGTTCAATAGGCAGACAACTCTTGTCAATTACATCTAATGTTATTCCCTAATCAAACTTTAGCCTCTTGAATAATTGAGTCACGCTGTGGCACGACAAACTCAATATTCTAAGTCAAGTCTAACCCAACATTCCGTACAATTGAATCAGTCCCCTGTGGCACGTAACGACCTTTAGATTCTTATTCAATGTACACATCTCTATGTAATAGACAAGTATTTCTTATTTCGAAATCAAAGCCCTCGGCTGTAGCACGAACCGACAATAATTCAAAAATAAGAACTACTTTTCTATCATGTTGGAAGGCTATGACCGACACAAGCCCGTTTGTCATTGGTCAATTACTACTTGATATTATTTAATTTTAGAGGGATTATATTACGTTACAATCTTAATCATATTATAAAGAAATTCTTCCTTTTAAATTAAATATTTCAAATCAATAATCAATAAGCAGATAATTCCCAGATCGGGTGGAGCATTGTCAAGAGGCGTCACTTAATAACCCTTTCTTACAGATAGAAATCTGTTATTGACAGAATCATCCTTTCTCTCATATCGAAAATTCATATTCAATTACGTGTTTCACAAACACAAGAATCTCATGATTGTATTCATAATATTGTTTTTAAGGTTATGAAACAATTTCACTATACTAGGTTGTCTAACAAACGCCTTATGTTCATTTAAGTTCACCTAAATCTATCATCGCATGATAAACTAAGCATATATCACATATATCAACATGAATAAACATCAAGGTAGGCATGTTATATCATCTAGCACATAGAACTAAGCATTATACATCTCTATGTATCACATGAAGCATTTAAAAGCAATTAAAAACAGTCAAAAACAGCTTTAAAACACTTCATAAAAATATAAACAGTTCAAAACTTTTATATAAACTAAAATTGATCACTCCATTAGATCCGTCTGGGAAAAACGAATCCAACGGTATATTGCACGCCCAAAACGGAGTTACGAAACTCCCAGAAAATCAAATTTAATATGGACAGTCGGGCTGTAACGCATTACAGGAACGCGTTACAAGCCCTGTAACGCATTCCGGTGATACGTTACACACCTTTTAAGCCATTTAAGGGTGTAACGCATTCCGTAAATGCGTCACAGGTGTGTAACGCATTCCCATAATGCGTGACACCTCTATATTTTTTTTTTCAGCCGCCGTTGCTTTCTTTCTCGGTTGCCGTGCCTGACAACTCTGACCTGACATCTCCTTTGCTTCCGTGCACAACAGACACTCTCTTTTAAAGCAGCACCAAGAACACAGATAATGTATATATACACTATATTTTATTATGAATTTAATTGAAAGAACTTCAAAAATTTATAATAAAAAATCTATACATCCTAAAATTATGAAAAAAATACCCAGACGATCTACAACACTTGTAGAACCCAGATCAACATTCAAAATTATTCTGAGAAACGATTTCTCATCAGACAAAATTAAACCATGATATAACTTGTAAAAATCATAATTAATTCATACAAGCACATAAAATTCTGAAATTTTTACCACAGATCTATATGCATACAACCTATGCTCTGATACAAATGTTGGATTTTTAACGCAGCGGGGTCATGGTAAAACACTTTTACACATACAAAATCCAAATAAAAGCATATAAATCATGAATAAAAATTCGAGGGATCGAATCTAACCTTTTAAAATAATTCGGAGACAACGATCAGAGATCCTTAGCAGTTGCTCCTCAAGTGTGAAACACTCCACCGGTATCCACCAAGAAAACGATGTTAAGGAGGAAGAAAGAGGTGGAGAGAATTGGGTTTTCCAAACTTTTTGGGTTTTCGGGTTTGATGTGGGTTCGAATAAAATAGGGTCTATAATAGTGTATTTATAGGCAAAATTTTCAGCTGAAATTTTCCCATAAATAATATTATTATTATCCCATTTATTATTCTCATTAATAATTAAAACACCTTTTAATTATTAATCCTTTTTCTAAACACTTTAGAAATAATTCTCTCTCTTGATTTAATTTCCAAAAATTAAATCCTTAATTAATAATATTAAGAACTTTTCTTAATTAATTTATAATCAATTAAATCTCATTTAATCAATTATTAAATTTGCCAATTAATTATTTATTTCATAAATAAATAATTATTAGCCATTATTAATTAATTACTCCACCATTAAATCATTCTCTTTTTATGGTGTGACCCTGTAAGTTCAGTATTAAGCCGGTAGTAGAAATAAATAATAATAAAACTATTTTATCATTATTTATATAAATTCTCTAATTTATTAAATATGATTAATTAATTAATCATATTTATTCTACATCGTGAGTGATGCTTCTCAACATATCGCGACTATCTGGATAATATGAATTCACTGCTTAGAATACCAAGAACCTTTCAGTGAATAGTTACCGTACAATAAACTCTTTTTACCCTACAATGTTCCGATTAAATACAAGGCATGGATCTCATGTCAAGCCTATCTAATTCAATCACTTGCTTACCATTTACTATGCGTAGTTCTATGCAAATTAGAAACTCCTTTCTAATTTCATTCACTCTGGCCAGAGATTCCTGAACTAGCATAAGTGGATCAGCCTTGAACATTCGCTTCCTTCACTGGAAGGGGTAGATCCTTTATTGATCATACACTATCTTCGTGTACAAATTCCTATACCCAGAAGAGCCCTAATAATTGTCCCTGGAGACTAAGAACTAAACCAAAGCATAGTTCAGTGTACACAAGATGACTATGATGACCTCAAGTCTAAGGATACTTGTACAACTATCACTAAGCGAACAACTGCTGACACGTGAGTGAACTCCATCAGTTGTTCAGCTGGGCGAGTCATGTTCAGTGAACTTATTCCATAATAAGCACCTACATACTAGCTATAGTGTCACCATACAAATGTCTATGAGAACAGACATCCTTCATAATGAAGCAAGCATAGTATGTACCAATCTTTGCGGATTATTAATTACCAGTTAGTAATCCTATGACCAGGTACTATTTAAGTTTAGAGTTATCATCTTTTTAGGTCTCACTATTATGATCTCATCATAATCCATAAAAAGCTTTACTCTAAACTATGGTATATCTTATTTAAACACTTAAATAGATAAAGCCCGTAATAAAAACAAAACAAGTCTTTATTAATATCAATGAAATCAAAACAGATTACATAAAAGTTATTCCTAAATCCTAATACATGATTGGACTTAAGACATATTCCTTTCACTATCTTTAGCATTTCATGTGTTCTTAGTTGTTCTATCTTGTAAAAGCAGCTGTGAGCATTTCTGCACACAGAGTTCTCTCGATATATTAATATATATCTCTGGTGGAATTGTTTAAATCCACCAGAAAGTTTTTAAAGACTCTTGTTTTTAATTACTCTTGTTTTGATTCATTAAAGTTTATATTCCGCATTGTGCTAATCAAAACAGAATTATCTATAATCGAGTTGAACAGTTTTATTTCAAGAAAAAGGTTAAGAATTCCATTCAACCCCCCTTCTGTAATTCTTGCTATATTGTTAAGGGACTAACAAAATACCATAGAGGGTTTTGATGCTTGAGTTGTAGTTGAAGTGGACTCCTTGGGAAACCGATTCTCCAATTCCTTATCAACAATGTCCAGTTTCCTTTTGGTTCTTTTAGCCAATTCCTTGATTCTTGGAGACTTCTTCTGTTGTTCAACTTGCTTCTTTGGATCTTGAGATTCAATGATTTTAGATGGCTGAGCAGGAATTTGTTGTGATGAATTTACAGCATGTAGCTTGGCCAAGATAGCAATTTGCTCTTTCTTTTGTTTGGCCTTTTTAGCATCTAGAGCAGCTTGCTTCTTTTCCTGCTTCAATCTAGCCTTTTCTTATCTCTTTGCTTGAGCAAATTGAGGATGTCCAGCCACCACACAAATTTCTTTCCCATTTCTAAAAATTTTAGCAATTCTCTTTTTGGAAGCTGAATCAGCTGGATCTTTGTAGAAAACAATTGACCTTGACATAAGCTTCTTTTCATCAGGCTTAGGTGTCTCATACACAGTGTCCAAAGGGTTCTTCAATGATAATTTTGAATAATTCACCCTTGGTTTCAGAATTATTTCAGCCTTTGGAGATTTGATGCAGGATGACTGTCCCATTTCCAGATAGTCCATGCTCATCTCATTCACAGAAATTTGCTTGACTTGAGAGTGATGGATGGCTGACTTTACTGGCTCCTTGACTAGTCCAAACTTCTTTTTTATATCCTCATCAATCTTCTCCTAGTTGATTGGCTTCAACTACTTCATCTCAACTGCTCTAATATTGGCTGCTGCTTCATTGATCAGATCTATACTGTTTGTAACTGGTGGCTTTGAGATAGTAATTGAAGGCACAATTACTTTGTTGATTTGAATTTGAAGCTTCTCCCCCTCACTTGGTCCTTTCTCCCCCTTTTTGTTATCATCAAGTTGAGCAGAGGAGGGGGTTTGAGCAACCACCAGGTTTTGAAGTAAATCTGTTTGTTGGGCTTGATGAAGATGAATGGTTGTTAAAGATGCTTCCATGGCTGAGATTATTGTATCTAATGCATCTATCTTGGTTGCAAGATCAGAATTTTTCCTTAATTGCCTCTTGATGTCAAGCATTGTAGCTTCTGGAAGCTTAGAGTCCATTTTATCTGAAATGGCCTTCTTCATCTCCTCAATATCACCCTTGATGGTGTTTACATCCCTAGCATGTTGGAAGCCTTAAATTTGTTGAAGTTGCAGGGAGGCTAGATGTGCCTCAAGGAGCTTCTCGGTGCTGGCATTTGAACTGGTTTGAAGAGCAGTATTTGTCTGATTGATTAGTTGGTTTAGGGTTGTCTTGAAGTAGTGCTCATTACAGTGCTTTGAAAATGCCCATGATGGCATACCTGATCTTGAACTGGAACGTACTTCTCCCCCTATGTCCATTGCTTCATCTTCACTATCCCCACTTTTATCACCAAAGAAATCAGCTTAGCCACCAGTCTCATAATCCACATCACCAGCTGTAGAGGGCAAAACTGTGATGGCATCCTTAGCTCTTATCATAGACTGTGTGGTATGCACCAGATTGAGCATCCTTTCTGTATTGTCATTTCCCTAATCAGCTAGAAGTTGATAAGCTGGAACAGGGTGAGTAAATGCCTCAGCATCAAGGGAGGTGGAATCTATAACAACTTTAGGATGCTGAGATAGTCCCTCCCTATCTGCATCCTGGACATTCATTGAATCACTAGCAATGACATCCATCCTTATAGCTCCAGTACCTGCATTTCTCTCGTTTTCTCTCTTTTGTTGCATCAGGGTCTCACCCTGGCTCCCCACCCTCACACCTTCACCTTCACCTTCTAAGGTGGGATTCCTCTCACTTTCTTTTGCCAATCCTGAAGAAATGCATTGCATAATTTCACTCATTTCCTCTCCTTTTTCCTGGGAGCAACCCAGACTCTCACTCAAAACACTCTTCTCTCTCAATCCTAATAGTGACTGTACAACCACTAATTCTTCTGCACTTGAAATAAATGAAGTTTGAAGTTGTGCAAAGAGACTCGACGGATGAGTGATATCCATCGGGTGAATGGTTTTGCTATCCGACGGGTAACTGTTGTTAAGCTTATCCGTCGGGATACAATCACTACTCGACGGATGAGCAATATCCATCGAGAGAGTAGAAATGAATGAACTAGGAATGGAAACTATTGTGGACTTTGTGCTGATTGAAGATATTTTGGGCACAGATGATTCAAAAGTTCCTGAAAGAATAGGCAAGTGAGCCAACAAATCATCTAAAAGATGATGCTCACTTGCACTAGATTTTGGCTTCCCTAACAAAGTTAAAGAAGGGGAATCAGGAATTGATGTGTTTATCATATCCACATCCAGTAAGTTTGTGGGTGAGTTTGGTGTTTGAGGTGCTTCTATTACTAGAGATTTTGGCTGTGACTCCACATTTATTGGAGTCACATCAAACTGAATTTGAGAAGGTGCAGTGACTGTGTCTTTAGCACCAGTTTGCACAGTGTGTGTACCCTGTGCATCCCCAAAGGTTTTACATTTCTTCTTTCTGGCATAAGTTTGGGGTGAGCTTGTGTCCCTAACCCTCTTGGACTGTGCTCTTGGTTGAGAGCTTTGTTTAATAACTACATCCTTTTGGGAGGATGCAGCTAGAAATGAGCTTTTATCCTTTTTAAGCACTGCAATTTGTTGGGAAACTGCAGTGTGGCTAGGCTGGGAACCACTCAATTCTCCATCCTTATTCTTGGGGTTTTTTTTATGTTCACCCCTTCCCTCACCTGACTTACCCACCTGCACTCCTGTATTTGGTTTTGGTGGATTTTGCAACTGACATCTTTTGCGAGATACCAGAGGGGGCTTTCTTTAATTTGGATTTTGAAATATTTACAGGTTTGGTGGCTTGGGTAGGCAACTGTTGGGTCATTGACACAGTTGCCAGAGCCACACTAGAACTCAAAGAAATTAGTGAGGTTGGAATAGTGGTAGAAGTAGATGAACTTACCTCACTTACCTGAGGTGCTTCCATTACAGGGAAATAGAACAGTGGCACCTCCTTTTGATGATTGGCCCTGTTCAAATCTGCAATGAGCCTTCTCTCTTGAACCCAACAATCTAATTTGTTGTTAGGGTTCTCAACCACAATACCCTCAGAGAGATGGTTAGCTAACATCATAAAGGATCTAGCATAATACACATTCTTACCTCTCTTGTTAAACTCTCCTAGTTTAAAACCTAACTCAAACAAAACAAGGTCACTGAAATTATAGAATTTATCTATAACTAGCATGTAGAGCATATTAAGCATGGAGATATTGACTGAATCAAAATTACTGACTTTACCTGAAAAGACCTTTATCACTACATCACACATAAAACTCTATTCTTTCCTAAGGCCTAGTCTCCTAATGTCACTTAACTTAGAAGTAGAAAGAGCATAATTCATGGAATTAAGCATATTGATTATATCAGTGTCAGTGTTTGGTGAGATCACAGTGTTATCAGGAATCTTGAAACATGCTTTTATAACATCACTATTAATACAGAATTCTTTACCTTTAATGGTGAGTGTGATTGTCTTATCTGTTGAGTTGTATGTAGCAGTGGTCCACATCTCTTCAACAACTTCACAAAAGATTGTGGGTGATTCCAATATAGCATAGCTAAGCTTGCAATTCTTCACAAAGTCCATCATCTTGTGATAGTCACCAGATTGCTGAATACCCTTGTTCACTAATGCAGTGAAATTGTTCTTCTCATAAATAAACCCAGTTTGAGACATAATCTTGACAATGGACGCCATTGTTAGAGAATGAGAGCTTGAAGAAAAAGAGTAAGTGCTTTGAAGGAGAAGGAAATTTGAGCAGTTGATTTGAGAATGATAAAAGAAAAGCAATTGAAATGAAATAAGCTTTTATACTATCTCAAAAATAACTGCTAAAAAAATAATAAAGTAAAATAGTGTAACCAATGAAAATTTCCTAAAATAGCCGTTTAAAAAATAAACTGTAAAAATTCAACCCATTATCCGTCGTGTTATGCTTACAAATTGTAAGTATACTCGATGGATAACGTTCAGAGAATTAACGGCTGAGATTGAGACAATTCGACGGATGAGGATAGACTGTTATCCGTCGAGTCATAAAATATTCCAGAAAAATAATTGATTTTTATTAGCAAATAGTATACCGACGGATGATTAAACTCGATGGATAAGGATCATCCGTCGAGATGTAAATTTTGACTTAGCCAAAATTTCATCCAAGACTGAAAAATCAATTAAATTTCTGGCTGCATAACAACTTGCAAATTATCTCATATAGATTTAAGAATAATTAAGCATACCTAACTCACTTACCAACCTTGAAAAGGTGGATTCATCCAATGGCTTGGTAAAGATATCTGTAAGCTGCTTCTCACTTGGAACAAAGTGTAGTTCCACAGTACCATTCATTACATGTTCCCTTATGAAGTGGTACTTGATATCTATGTGCTTTGTCCATGAATGTTGTACTGGATTTTCAGTGATGGCAATTGCACTTGTGTTATCACAGAAAATAGGAATCCTCTCAACTTGTAAACCATAGTCTAGCAATTGATTTTTCATCCATAATATCTGTGCACAACAACTATCAACAGCAATATATTCAGCTTCAGCTGTAGAATTAGAAACTGAATTTTGCTTTTTACTGAACCAGGACACAAGCTTGTTTCCTAGAAATTAAAAGGTTCCTGTTGTACTTTTTCTATCAATTTTACAACCTGCATAATCTGCATCTGAATAACCAGTTAGATCAAAACCAGAATCTCTAGGGTACCAAATGCCAAGTTTTGGTGTTCCCTTGAGATATCTGAAAATTTTCTTAATAGCTATTAAGTGAGATTCTCTAGGATCAGCCTGAAATCTAGCACATAAACATGTAGCAAATATTATATTTGGCCTACTAGCTGTTAAGTACAGAAGTGAGCCAACCATGCCCCTATAACTTGAAATATCCACAGAATTTTCATTAGTGTTTAATTCAAGCTTAGTTGCAGTAGCCATGGGAGTTTTTGCAGATGTGCAATCCATTAGATCAAACTTCTTTAAAAGATCAAAAATATATTTAGTTTGACTAATGAATATTCCATCACTAACTTGCTTAACTTGCAAACCAAGAAAGTAAGTTAGTTCTCCTATCATACTCATTTTATACTTACTTTGCATCAATTTGGCAAACTTTTTGCAAAGTTTATCATCTATAGAGCCAAAAATAATATCATCTACATAAATTTGAACAAGTATACTAGAGCCATTAACATTTCTAAAGAATAAAGTTTTATCTACAGTACCGCTTATGAAATGATTTTCCAAAAGGAACTTTGATAAGTGTCATACCAGGCTCTAGGTGCTTGCTTCAATCCATAAAGTGCTTTCAAAAGATAATAGACATGTTCTTGAAAATTTGGATCTTCAAAACCAGGAGGTTGACTGATATAGACTTCCTCCTCTAAATCTCCATTCAGAAAGGCACTTCTGACATCCATTTGATAGACCTTGAAATTGGCATGAGCTACATAGGCTAAGAAGATTCTGATAGCTTCAAGTCTTGCAACAGGAGCAAATGTTTCATCAAAATCTATTCCTTCTTGTTGAAAATAGCCCTTAGCAACCAATCTAGCTTTATTCCTGACTACTATGCCATTTTCATCCATCTTGTTTCTGAATACCCATTTGGTGTCTATTGGATTCTTTCCTTTAGGCTTGGGCACCAGCTTCCATACATTATTCTTTTCAAATTGGTTTAGCTCCTCCTGCATAGCTAAAATCCAATCAGGATCCAACAAAGCTTCTTCTACCTTCTTTGGTTCTTCCTTGGAAAGAAAGCTGCTGTATAGACATTCTTCTTGAGTTGCTCTCCTGGTTTGAACTCTAGAAGAAACATCACCAATTATGAGCTCAAAGGGGTGATCTTTTATCCATTTTCTTTGTTGAGGTAGATTAGCTTTAGATGAAAAGGCCTCATTGTTGTCTTAATGTGTGATTGATTTTTGATTGTTAGAAACTCCCCCTGAGTTTGTGGATCTTTGATTTGAGAAAGGGGAACTTTCTATAAGTGATCTATCCTGACTTCCTGCTCCTTTTGATAACCCGACGGATGGTAAATTTTGAGTACCAACGGATGAAGCTGGTTATCTCCCGACGGATAACGCAGATTACCTTCCGACGGATGAAGCATTATGCAACTCGACAGATGTTGAGTTTTATGCCTTCATTGGTAGTAGATTTTTCTGCATTATCCTTTGATACTGTTTCTTGATCACTTTATCATCACTGTCATCACTAACCATCTCCATATTGTCGAATTTGAGGCTCCATGGTAATCTCCATCTTGAAGTCCTTCAATCATTTTATCATTAAACACACCATGTATTGATTCCAAAACAATGTTGGTTCTTAGATTGTAGACTCTATATGCTTTACCAACAGTATATCCAACAAAAATTCCTTCATCTGCTTTAGCATCAAACTTCCCATTTTGATCAGTTTCATTTCTCAGAGTATAGCATTTACAACCAAAGACATGAAGAAAATTTAGAGTTGGCTTCTTGTTCTTGAACAATTGATAGGGAGTCATGCATCTTGCTTGATTAACCAGGGAAATATTATGAGTGTAGCATGCAGTACTTACAGCTTCAGCCCAGAAATATGTTGGCAGTTTAGATTCTTCAAGCATTGTCCTGGCAGCTTCAATAAGTGATCTGTTCTTCCTATCAACTACTCCATTCTGTTGTGGAGTTCTTGCTGCTGAAAACTCATGCAGAATCCTATTTTCCTCACAAAATGCTCTCATGACAGAATTCTTGAACTCAGTTCCATTGTCAATCCTGATTCTTCTAACCTTGAAATCAGGATGATTGTTGACTTGCCTTATGTGATTGATGATGATTTTACTAGCCTCATCTTTAGACTTTAGGAAATATGTCCAAGAGAACTTTGAGAAATCATCTACAATTACTAGGCAAACAAATCCATGTGTAGCAGTTTCAAATGTTCTTCAATTGCTGAATCAAGTTTCTTCCTGAATGATGCTTTAATCTGCTTCCCTTTTTGACAGGCATCACACGGTCCATCCTTAGAAAACTCCACTAGAGGAATGCCTCTAACCAGTTCTTTCTTTACAAGCTCATTCATGGTCTTGAAGTTTAAATGGGATAGCTTCTTGTGCCATAGCCAAATTTCATCCTGACTTGCTTTACTAAGAAGACAAGTAACACATTCTGCATTAGATGAGTTAAAATCAGCTAGGTACACATTTCCTTTTCTCACACCAGTGAGAACCACTTTGTTGCTTCTTTTGTTAGTCACAACATAGGCTTCTTAGTTGAAGGTTACTGAGTTGCCTTTATCACAAAGCTAGCTGATACTCAACAAGTTGTGTTTGAGACCATCCACTAAGGCAACTTCCTCAATGATGACATTGTCCTTTGAAATCAAGCCATATTCCATAGTATAACCCTTGCTGACATCTCCAAAAGTAATACTTGGGCCAGCTCTCTCCTTGAACTCTGTGAGAAGGGTAAAATCACCAGTCATGTGTCTTGAACAACCATTATCCAAGTACCAAAGATTCTTTCTGTTTCTTTGCACACATCAAAATCAAATCAAGTTGATTTTGGTACCCAAGTTTCCTTGGGTCCTACCTTGTTAGCTTTCTTTTTCTGTTTCTTAGGCTTTATCTCATTTGACTTGGGGATATCAGATTCATCCTTGGTCAATTGAGTTGGGCCTTTGAAACCATTCATTGCAACAGAATTATCATGCATATTATAATCAACAGGGAATGGCATGCTATTAGTGAACATGTTATTCCAGTAAGGCATGCTAAATGGAATTTATGGCATACTAAATGCAGGATAATAGGGATTAGGTGCAAATGGCATATTAGCAAACTGTGCATTCAAATTCTGTGTAGACATAACATTTATAGGCATGGGAGGCATGGAATTCATGTTAGGAAAGTGAGGTGGCACAGACATGGAAGTAGGCATGGCAGATTTGCAATTAACAGATAAATGATTTACACTACCACACTTGACACAGATTTTTCTAGGAGCATATTTATCAGGTGTGTAGTTATTGTGTTTGTTAATCCCTACTTTACCATTTCTATTATTTTTCCTTTTAGCCTCTATTTTCACCTCAATCTTTTCAAGTCTGTCACTTAACTGTTTGACAGTCATGTGACAACATTAGCCTTTTTCCCTTTCTTAACTTGACTCGATTCTCCTGAAACAAAGTTCTTGGAAATAGATCCATACTTTTCATTCAGCTTAACAAGTTTGGCTTTACAGATAGGCTTACTTACAGCCGACAGGATGAGGATTTTCATCAGTCGACGGATAACCCTTTTTGTTATCCGACGGATGATCCTCATCATCCGTCGAGTCTACATCTGTTAGCACTCCATCCACCAAATTTGGTTCTAGTTTCTCCTTGTTCTTTTTCCAAGCTGCATCATAGAAGGACTCGATTCCTTGAACTTTGGTGATTTGAGCATGGACATCTCTGGATATTTTCCATGCCTTAATCACCTCCTGTTCATGCTCGAGCTGCTTCTTCAAAATTTCTTCTTTCTTCAAGGACTTAGTTAATTCCTCCTTGGCAATCTTACACTCAATTCTTAATTTTTCGAAATCAATGAACCGAGACTCTAGCACATTATTTCTCTCACTCAAAAACAAATTGTTTTCTTTGATTTTAGCATTTTCTTTAGTAAGAGACTTAAGTGTAACACGCAAATGATATAACTCTGTAGACATGTCATTTATAGCATCATTACACTCAATTTTAGATAAATGTGCAAGGTTTATAGTAATTACCTGATTGCTTGAAGAACTTTTTTTTATTTCATCAGACTTGGCCATTAGGGCTAGATTGACATCGCTGACATCTACATCTTCATCCAGACCATCTGCTGCCCAGTCGTTTTCTTGTGTAATGAAAGCCCTTTCCTTTTGTTTGAGCAGCTCAAAGTATTTTTGCTTATAATCCACAGGCTCAAACTTTTTCTTACTGGAATCTGACTTCCTACACTCACTAGCAAAGTGCCCTGCCAAGCCACATTTGAAATATTTGAATTTTGATTTATCCACCATATTTCTATTTGGCTTGGCTGCTCCAAAATTCTTTTTGAACTTGAGCTTGGAAAATCTTCTGGAAAGAAATGCTAAATGTTCATCAATGTCTTCCATGTCATCTTGGCTCAAAGAATCTTCACTTTCTACTGCAAGCCCCTTGCCCGTGCTTTCACAGACTCTTGAAGTTGACTTAACAGCTTCCATCTTCATCTCCTTCTCTTTCTCTAACTCAGAAACTAGTGCAATGGACCCTCCTTTCTTTTTTCCTCTCTCCATCCTCTCATCTTGCTCTATTTCAAGCTCATAAGTTTCCAGAATGCCATACAGTCTCTCCAAAGTAAACTCCTTATAATCTTGTGAGTTTCTTAATGAGACTGTTATTGGTTTCCATTCCTTTGGAAGAGATCTAAGGAATTTCATATTGGAGTCTTTTGTCTGATAGACCCTTCCATGCAACTTTAAAGCATTTAGCAGTTTTTGAAACCTACTAAAAATGTCAGTGAGAGACTCACTTTCTTCATTATGAAAATGCTCATATTGCTGAATCAGTACATGCATCTTGTTTTCTCTAACTTGCTCAGTCCCATCACAGATGATCTGTATTATATCCCAAACATCCTTGGCAGTTTTGCAGTTGATAATGTTGTCAAACATATCACCATCAACTCCATTAAATAGAATATTCATGGCCTTTTTATCCTTCCTGACTTGTTCAATATCAGGATCAGACCATTCATGCCTTGGCTTGGGGACAGATGGCTCATTTCCAGTTGCAACTCTCATTGGAATACGAGGGCCTCTTTCTATGCAGTCCACATAGGCCTCATCTTGAGAAAGCAAATGAAGATGCATCTTTAACTTCCAATGATGGTAATTATCTTTATCCAGAATAGGAATCTTGACTCCAACATCCTTCTTGTTCATCTTGCTGTATTATTTTGATCTTTAAACTCTTTGTTCTTCAAGAGCTTGCTCTGATACCAATTGTTAGTCCCTTAACAATGTAACAAGAATTACATAAGGGGGGTGAATGGAATTCTTGAAACTTTTTCTTGAATAAAAATGTTCTAACTCAAATATATATAAGTGTGAATTGATTACCAGAATGCGGAATAGATACTTGAAATAAATCAAAACACAAGTAATTAAAAACAAGAGTCTTTAAAAACTTTCTTGTGGATTTGAATGATTCCACCAGAGATATATAATATATATCGAGAGAACTCTGTGTGCAAAAAGCTCACACCTGCTTAAAAAATGATAACAACTAAGAATGAGAGAAATGCTAAGAATACAGCTTACAAATGTTTCTCTCTTGGTTGCTTAGTTGCTTAGTTACTATTCTATTGATGCTTCTTGGTTTATATATCACCAAGATTACAAAGTAATAAGAAAGGATAATAAAACAAAAACTATCAAGTCTAATACAATGCTACTTCATTACTCTATTCCAGCATCTTTGAATATCTTCATATTATCATGGAAATGGCAATGCTTCTTTGTTCTCGAAAACCCAGTTGAATAGGCTACCACATTGCATTTGCATACACTCGACGCATGTGACTGTGTTGTCACTGTCAACAGATATTTGAATTCTTTATCCGTCAGGTCTATGATCATCTTTCGAGTTATTGATCATCCGTCGGGTTGTTGATCATCCGTTGAATTCATTGTTGTTTATCCGTCGGGTAGCAATCAGGCACTTGACTCCATTTCATTTATGCAGAATTACAAGACATCATCTATGTACAATTAATCAACCTATTCTGCATATCTAGTTAAAGTCAACATGACTTAATTACTACTACAAATTCTAAATAATGTGTATGCAAAAATGTGCTACAGACTTATTGTTACATAAGCTACTCACTCGATGGATAATAAGTCATCATCCGTCGGGACTAAAATGAGTTATCCGTCGGGACTATAATCCTTATCCGTCGAGTGCTACATTTTCACTAAGTAAAATCTACCAAGGTATTTTGTTCATGAAATCATCAAGTGCACAACATATGCACAATATGTACACTATGCTAACCATCCTTATTCTTAGGGCTTCTTTGATTTTCACCCTGTCCCTCACCTGTCTTTCCCACCTTCACACTCCCCTCTTTTTGTTTAGTGGATTTTACAACTGACATCTTTTGAGAGACACCCAAGGGGGCTTTCTTTGTCTTTGTTTTTGAAACTTTGGTTTTGGTAGCTTGGGTAGGCATCTGTCTGGTCATTGACATAGATTCCACTGCTACACTAGAAGGCAAGAAATGTTTAAGGTTGGAATAGTAGAGACAGTTGAAATTACCTCACTTACCTGGTGTGCCACCATTACTGGAAAGTAGAAGAGTGGCACCTCTTTGTGGTGATCTGCTCTATTGAGATCTTTAATAATTCTTCTTTCTTGAACCCAACAATTTAACTTGTTGGTTGGGTTCTCATTCACAATGTCCTCAGAGAGGTGGTTAGCAAGCATCATGAAAAATCTAGCATAATAAACACTCTTACCCCTCTTATTAAGATCCCCTAACTTAAACCCCAACTCAAACAAGACTAGATCACTAAAATTGAAGTATTTATCAGTTACTAGCATGTAAAACTTGTTGAGCATGGAGATATTAACAGAATCAAAATTGATAATTTTACCAGAAAATACTTTAGTAACTACATCACACAAGTAACTCCATTCTTTCCTAAGACCCAATCTCCTAATTTCACTTAATTTAAAGATGGTGAGTGCATAACCCACGGAGTTTAACATGTTAATAATATGAGTGTCTGTGTGTGGAGTAGAGACAGTATTATCAGGAATCCTAAAGCATGCTTTAACAATGTCACTATTAACACATAATTCCTTACCTTTAATAGTGAAAATGATGGTCTTGTCAGTTGAGTTGTACACTGCAGTTGTCCATATTTCCTCCACAACCTCACAGTAGATAGTGGGAGACTCTAGCATGGCATATTTAAGCTTACAGCCTTGTACAAAATCCATCATTTTGTGGTAGTCGCCAAACTGTTGAATCCCCTTATTCACTAGAGTTGTGAAATTGTTCTCTCATAGATAAAGCTAGTTTGAGACATTATTTTGATGACTGGTGCCATTGTTAGAGAGTAAAAATTATAGAGAGAGAGGGTAATTGCTTTTGAGAAAGAAAGAAGTTAGAGCAAATGAATTGAGAATGATAAAAGAAAAGTAATGAAAATAAATTTTGCTTTTATACTCTCTCAAAAATAAACTGACAAAAGTAATAAAGAACCAATCAAATTTGCCCAAAATAGCCGTTTAAATTAAAATAAACAGTCAAAATTCTATCAACCATCCGTAGAAATATACTTACAGACTGTAAGTAAACTCGATGGATGATGTTCAGAGAATTAACGGCCATGGTTTGGACAACTCGATGGATGAGGATAAAACATTTGATCTGTCGGGTTATTAAAATAATCCAGAAAAATAATTGAATTTTAGATATTCTATTCCGATGGATGATCAAACTCGATGGATAATGATCATCCGCCGGGATGTAAATTTTGACTTAGCCAAAATTTCATCCAAGGCAGGAAAATTAATTAAATTTCTTGCTGCAATACAACTTACAAAAATATCTGAAATAATTCAAGAATAATTAAGTATACCTAACTTACTTACCAACCTTGAAAAGGTGGATTCATTCAGTGGCTTGGTAAATATATCTGCAAGCTGTTTTTCATTTGGAACAAAATGTAGTTCCACAGTACCATTTTATCACATGTTCCCTTATGAAGTGGTACTTGATGTCTATGTGCTTTGTTCTTGAATGATGTACTGGATTTTCAGTGATAGCAATTGCACTTGTATTATCACAGTAAATAGGAATCCTATCAACTTGTAGACCATAGTCCAACAATTGGTTTTTCATCCATAAAATCTGTGCACAGCAACTACCAGCAGCAATATATTCAGCTTCAGCTATAGAAGTAGAAACTAAATTTTGCTTTTTACTGAACCACGACACAAGCTTGTTTCCTAGAAACAGACAGGTTCTTGTTGTACTATTTCTGTCTATTTTACAACCTGCATAATTTGCATCTGAATAACCAGTTAGATCAAAACCAGAATCTCTAGGGTACCAAATGCCAAGTTTTGGTGTTCCCTTGAGATATCTGAAAATTCCCTTAATAGCTACTAAATGAGATTCTTTAGGATCAACCTGAAATCTAGCACAAAGACAAGTAGAAAACATTATATCTGGCCTATTAGTTGTTAAGTACAGAAGTGAACCAACCATGCCCCTATGACTTGAAATATCCACAGATTTTTTAGTAGTGTTTAGTTCAAGCTTAGTTGCAGTGGCCATAGGAGTTTTTGCAGATGTGCAATCCATTAGATCAAACTTCTTTAAAAGATCATGAATGTATTTAGTTTGACTAATGAATAGTCCATCACTAACTTGCTTAACTTGTAAACCAAGAAAGTAAGTTAGTTCTCCCATCATGCTCATTTCATACTTACTTTGCTTCAATTTGGCAAACTTTTTTCAAAGTTTTTCATCTGTAGAGCCAAATATAATATCATCTACATAGATTTGAACAAGTATACTAGAGCCATTAACATTTCTATAGAATAAATTTTATCCACAGTACCTCTTGTGAAGTGATTTTCTAAAAGGAACTTTGATAAAGTGTCATACTAGGCTCTAGGTGCTTGCTTCAATCCATAAAGTGCTTTCAAAAGATAATAGACATGTTCTAGAAAATTTGGATCTTCAAAACCAGGAGGTTGACTGACATAGACTTCCTCCTCCAAATTTCCATTCAGAAAGGCACTTTTGACATCCATTTGATAGACCTTGAAATTGGCATGGGCTGCATAGGCTAAGAAGATTCTGATGGCTTAAAGTCTTGCAACAGGAGCAAATGTTTCATCAAAATCTATTCCTTCTTGTTGACAATATCCCTTAGCAACCAATCTAGCTTTGTACTACTATGCCATTTTCATCCATCTTGTTTCTGAATACCTATTTGGTGTCTATTGGATTCTTTCCTTTAGGCTTGGGCACCAGCTTCCATACATTATTCCTTTCAAATTGGTTTAGCTCCTCCTGCATAGCTAAAATCCAATCAGGATCCAACAAAGCTTCTTCTACATTCTTTGGTTCTTCTTTGGAAAGAAAGCTGCTGTATATACATTCTTCTTGAGTTGCTCTCCTGGTTTGAACTCTAGTAGAAACATCACCAATTATGAGCTCAAAGGGGTGATCTTTTGTCCATTTTCTTTGTTGAGGTAGATTAGCTCTATATGAAGAGGCCTCATTGTTGTCTTGATGTGTGATTGAGTTTTGATTGTTAGAAATTCCCCCTGAGTTTGTGGATCTTTGATTTGAGAAAGGGGAACTTTCTATAGGTGATCTATCCTGACTTCCTCCTTTTGATAACCTGACGGATGGTGAATTTTGAGTACCGACGGATGAAGCTGTTTGTCTCCCGACGGATAACGCAGATTGCCTCCCGACGGATGAAGCATTATGCAACTCGACAGATGTTGAATTTTGTGCTTCATTGGTAGTAGATTTTTCTGCATTATCCTTTAATACCTGTTTCTTGATCACATTCATCATCACTAACCATCTCCACATTGTTGAATTTAAGGCTCTCATGGTAATCTCCATCTTGAAGTCCTTCAATCTTTTTATCATCAAACACAACATGTATTGATTCCATAACAATGTTGGTTCTTAGATTGTAGACTCTATATGTTTTACCAACAGCATATCCAACAAAAATTCCTTCATTTGCTTTAGCATCAAACTTCCCATTTTGCTCAATTTGATTTCTCAGAGTATAACATTTACAACCAAAGACACGAAGAAAATTTGGAGTTGGCTTCTTGTTCTTAAACAATTGATAGGGAGTCATGCATCTTGCCTGATTAAACAGGGAAATATTCTGAGTGTAGCATGCAGTAATTACAGCTTTAGCCCAGAAATATGTTGGCAGTTTAGATTCTTCAAGCATTGTCCTTGTAGCTTCAATATGTGATATGTTCTTCCTTTCCACTACTCCATTCTGTTATGGAGTTCTTGCTGCTGAAAACTCATGCAAAATCCCATTTTTTCACAGAATGCTCTCATGACTGAATTTTTGAACTCAGTTCCATTGTCACTCCTGATTCTTCTAACCTTGAAATCAGGATGATTATTGACTTGCCTTATGTGATTGATGATGATTTCACTAGCCTCATCTCTAGACTTTAGAAAAAATGTCCAAGAGAACTTTGAGAAATCATCTACGATTAATAGGCAAAATCTTTTCCTTAAGATGGACAACACATTGACTAGTCCAAATAAATCCATGTGTAGCAGTTGCAAAGGTTCTTCAATTGTTGAATCAAGTTTCTTCCTGAATGATGCTTTAATCTGTTTCCCTTTTTGATAGGCATCACACAGTCCATCCTTAGAAAAATCCACTAGAGGAATGCCTCTGACCAGTTCTTTCTTTACTAGCTCATTCATGGTCTTGAAGTTTAAATGTGATAGCTTCTTGTGCCATAGCCAACTTTCATCCTGACTTGCTTTACTGAGAAGACAAGTAACAGATTCTGCGTTGGATGAGTTAAAATCAGCTAGGTACACATTTCCTTTTCTCACACTAGTGAAAACCACTTTGTTGCTTCTTTTGTTAGCCACAACACAGGCTTCTGAGTTGAAGGTTACTGAGTTGCCTTTATCACAAAGCTGGCTGATACTCAACAAGTTATGTTTGAGACCATCCACTAAGGCAACTTCCTCAATGATGACATTGTCCTTTGAAATCAAGCCATATCCCACAGTATAACCCTTGTTGTCATCTCCAAAAGTGATACTTGGGCCATCTCTCTCCTTGAACTCTGTGAGCAGGGTAGAATCACCAGTCATGTGTCTTGAACAACCACTATCCAAGTACCAGAGATTCTTTCTATTTCCCTGCACACATCAAAATCAAATCAAGTTGATTTTGGTACCTAAGTTTCCTTGGGCCCTGCCTTGTTAGCTTTTTTTTTTCTGTTTCTTAGGCTTTATCTCATTTGAGTTGGGGATATCAGATTCATCCTTGGTCATTTGAGTTGGGCCTTTGAAACCATTTATTGCAACATAATTATCATGCATATTATAATCAACAGGGAATGGCATGCTATTAGTGAACATGTTATTCCAGTAAGGCATGCTAAATGGCATTTATGGCATACTAAATGCAGCATAATAAGGATTAGGTGCAAATGGCTTATTAGCAAACTGTGCATTCATATTCTGTGTAGACATAACATTCATAGGCATGGGAGGCATGGCATTCATGTTAGGAAGGTGAGGTGGCACAGACATGGAAGTAGGCATGACAGATTTGCAATTAACAGACAAATGATTTACACTACCACACTTGACACAGATCTTTTTAGGAGCATATTTATAAGGTGTGTAGTTATTGTGTTTTTTAATCCATACTTTACCATTTCTATTATTTTTCCTTTTAGCCTCTGTTTTCACCTCAATCTTTTCAAGTCTGTCACTTAACTGTTTGACAGTCATGTGACCAACATTAGGCTTTTTCCCTTTCTTAACTTGACTCAATTCTCCTGAAACAAAGTTCTTGGAAACAGATCCATACTTTTCATTCAGCTTAACAAGTTTGGCTTTACCGATAGGCTTGCTTATAGCCGACGGATGAGGATTTTCATCAGTCGACGGATAACCCTTTTTGTTATCCGACGGATGATCCTCATCATCCGTCAAGTCTACATCTGTTAGCACTCCATCCACCAAATTTGGTTCTAGTTTCTCCTTGTTCTTTTTCCAGGCTGCATCACAGAAGGACTCGATTCCTTGAACTTTGGTGATTTGAGCATGGACATATCTGGATGTTTTCCATGCCTTAATCACCTCCTGTTCACGCTTGAGCTGCTTCTTCAAAATTTCTTCTTTCTTCAAAGACTCGGTTAATTCCTCCTTGACAATCTTACACTCAATTCTTAATTTTTCAAAACAAATGAATTGAGACTCTAGCACATTATTTCTCTCACTCAAAAACAAATAATTTTCTTTGATTTTAGCATTTTCTTTATTAAGAGACTTAAGTGTAACACGCAAATGATATAACTCTGTAGACATGTCATTTATAGTATCATTACACTCAGCTTTAGATAAATGTGCAAGGTTTGTAGTAATTACATGATTGCTTGAAGAACTTTTTTCTGTTTCATCAGACTTGGCCATTAGGGCTAGATTGACATGGCTGACATCTTCATCTTCATCCAGACCATCTGCTGCCCAGTCATTTTCTTGTGTAATGAAAGCCCTTTCCTTTTGTTTGAGCAGCTCAAAGTATTTTTGCTTATAATCCACAGGCTCAAACTTTTTTCTTACTGGAATCTGACTTCCTACACTCACTGGCAAAGTTCCCTGCCAAGCCACATTTGAAACATTTGAATTTTGATTTATCCACCATGTTTTTATTTGGCTTGGCTGCTCCAAAGTTCTTTTTGAACTTGAGCTTGGCAAATCTTCTGGAAAGAAATGCTAAATGTTCATCAATGTCTTCCATGTCATCTTGGCTCAAAGAATCTTCACTTTCTACTGCAAGCCCCTTGCCCTTGCTTTCACAGACTCTTGAAGTTGACTCAACAGCTTCCATCTTCATCTCCTTCTCCTTCTCTAACTCAGCAACTAGTGTAATGGACCCTCCTTTCTTCTTTCCTCTCTCCATCCTCTCATCTTGCTCTATTTCAAGCTCATAAGTTTTCAGGATGCCATACAGTCTCTCCAAAGTAAACTCCTTATAATTATGTGAGTTTCTTAATGAGACTGTCATTGGTTTTCATTACTTTGGAAGAGATCTAAGGAATTTCAGATTGGAGTCTTTGGTCTGATAGACCCTTCCATGCAACTTTAGAGCATTTAGCAGGTTTTTGAAACCTACTAAAAATGTCAGTGATAGACTCACTTTATTCATTATGAAAATGCTCATATTGCTGAATCAGTAGCTGCATCTTGTTTTCTCTAACTTGCTCAGTGCCATCACAGATGATCTGTATTGTATCCCAAACATCCTTGGCAGTTTTGCAGTTATAATGTTGTCAAACATATCACCATCAACTCCATTAAACAGGATATTCATGGCCTTTTTATCCTTCCTGACTTGTTCAATATCAGGATCAGACCATTCATGCCTTGGCTTGGGGACAGATGGCTCATTTCCACTTGCAGCTCTCATTGGAACACGAGGGCCTCTTTCTATGCAGTCCACATAGGCCTCATCTTGAGAAAGCAAATGAAGATGCATCTTTACCTTCTAATGATGGTAATTATCTTTATTCAGAATAGGAATCTCGACTCCAGCATCCTTCTTGTTCATCTTGTTGTATTGTTTTGATCTTTAAACTCTTTGTTCTTCAAGAGCTTGCTCTGATACCAATTGTTAGTCCCTTAACAATGTAACAAGAATTACATAAGGGGGGTGAATGGAATTCTTGAAACTTTTTCTTGAATAAAAATGTTCTAACTCAAATATATATAAGTGTGAATTGATTAGCAGAATGCGGAATAGATACTTGAAATGAATCAAAACACAAGTAATTAAAAACAAGAGTCTTTAAAAACTTTTTGGTGGATTTGAATGATTCCACCAGAGATATATAATATATATCGAGAGAACTCTGTGTGCAAAAAGCTCACAGCTGCTTACAAAATGATAACAACTAAGAACGAGAGAAATGCTAAGAATACAGCTTACAAATGTTTCTCTTTTGGTTGCTTAGTTGCTTTGTTACTATTTTATTGATGCTTCTTGGTTTATATATCACCAAGATTACAAAGTAATAAGAAAGGATAATAAAACAAAAACTATCAAGTCTAATACAATGCTATTTCATTACTCTATTCCAGCATCTTTGAATATCTTCATATTAGCATGGAAATGGCAATGCTTCTTTGTTCTCGAAAACCCAGTTGAATAGGCTACCACATACCATTTGCATACACTCGACGCATGTGACTGTGTTGTCACTGTCAACAGATATTTGAATTCTTTATCCATCGGGTCTATGATCATCTGTCGAGTTATTGATCATCTGTCGGGTTGTTGATCATCCGTTGAATTCATTTTTGTTTATCCGTCGGGTAGCAATCAGGCACTTGACTCCATTTCATTTATGCAGAATTACAAGACATCATCTATGTACAATTAATCAACCTATTCTGCATATCTAGTTAAAGTCAACATGACTTAAGTACTACTACAGATTCTAAATAATGTGTATGCAGAAATGTACTACAGACTTATTGTTACATAAGCTACTCACACGATGGATAATAAGTCATCATCCGTCGGGACTAAAATGAGTTATCCATCGGGACTATAATCCTTATCCGCCGAGTGCTACATTTTCACTAAGTAAAATCTGCCAAGGTGTTTTGTTCATGAAATCATCAAGTGCACAACATATGCACAACATGTACACTATGCTAACCATCCTTATTCTTAGGGCTTCTTTGATTTTCACCCTGTCCCTCACCTGTCTTTCCCATCTTCACACTCCCCTCTTTGTCTTTAGTGGATTTTATAACTGACATCTTTTGAGAGACACCCATGGGGGCTTTCTTTGTCTTTGTTTTGGAAACTTTGCTTTTGGTAGCTTGGGTAGGCATCTATCTGGTCATTGACATAGATTCCACTGCTATACTAGAAGGCAAGAAATGTTTAAGGTTGGAATAGTAGAGACAGTTGAAATTACCTCACTTACCTGAGGTGCCACCATTACTGGAAAGTAGAAGAGTGGAACCTCTTTGTGGTGATCTGCTCTATTGAGATTTGCAATAATTCTTCTTTCTTGAACCCAACAATTTAACTTGTTGGTTGGGTTCTTAGTCACAATGTCCTCAGAGAGGTGGTTAGCAAGCATCATGAAAAATCTAGCATAATAAACACTCTTACCCCTCTTATTAAGCTACCCTAACTTAAACCCCAACTCAAACAAGACTAGATCACTAAAATTGAAGTATTTATCAGTTACTAGCATGTTGAGCATGGAGATATTAACAGAATCAAAATTGCTAATTTTACCAGAAAGTACTTTAGTAACTACATCACACAAGTAATTCCATTCTTTCCTAAGACCCAATCTCCTAATTTCACCTAATTTAGAGATGGTGAGTGCATAACCCATGGAGTTTAACATGTTAACAATATGAGTGTCTATTTGTGGAGTAGAGACAGTATTATCAGTAATCCTAAAGCATGCTTTAATAATGTCACTATTAACACAGAATTCCTTACCTTTAACAGTGAAAGTGATGGTCTTGTCAGTTGAGTTGTACACTGCAGTTGTCCATATTTCCTCCACAACCTCACAGTAGATAGTGGGAGACTCTAGCATGGCATATTTGAGCTTACAGCCTTGCACAAAATCCATCATTTTGTGGTAGTCGCCAAACTGTTGAATCCCCTTATTCACTAGAGCTGTGAAATTGTGCTCTCATAGATAAAGCCAGTTTGAGACATGATTTTGACGACTGGTGCCATTGTTATAGATTAAAAATTGCAGAGAGAGAGGTTAATTGCTTTTGAGAAAGGAAGAAGTTTAAGCAGATGAATTAAGAATGATAAAAGAAAAGTAATGAAAATAAATTTTGCTTTTATACTCTCTCAAAAATAAACTGACAAAAGTAATAAAGAACCAATCAAATTTGCCCAAAATAGCCGTTTAAATTAAAATAAACTGTCAAAATTCTATCAACCATTCGTAGAAATATATTTACATACTGTAAGTAAACTCGATGGATGATGTTCAGAGAATTAACGGCCATGGTTTGGACAACTCGACGGATGAGGATAAAACATTTGATCTGTCGGGTTATTAAAATAATCCAGAAAAATAATTGAATTTTAGATATTCTATTCCGACGGATGATCAAACTCGATGGATAATGATCATCCGTCGGGATGTAAATTTTGACTTAGCCAAAATTTCATCCAAGGCAGGAAAATTAATTAAATATCTTGCAGCATTACAACTTACAAAAATATCTGAAATAATTCAAGAATAATTAAGCATACCTAACTCACTTAAAAAGTTTGAAAAGGTGGATTCATCCAGTGGCTTGGTAAATATATCTGCAAGCTATTATTCACTTGGAACAAAATGTAGTTCCCCAGTACCATTCATCACATGTTCCCTTATGAAGTAGTACTTGATGTCTATGTGCTTTGTTCTTGAATGTTGTACTGGATTTTCAGTGATAGCAATTGCACTTGTGTTATCACAGAAAAAAGGAATCATATTCACTTGTAGACTATAGTCCAACAATTGGTTTTTCATCCATAGAATCTGTGCACAGCAAATACCAGCATCAATATATTCAGCTTCAGCTATAGAAGTAGAAACTAAATTTTGCTTTTTACTGAACCAGGACACAAGCTTGATTCCTAGAAACTGACAGGTTCCTGTTGTACGTTTTCTGTCTATTTTACAACCCGCATAATCTGCATTTGAATAACCAGTTAGATCAAAACCAGAATCTTTAGAGTACCAAATGCCAAGTTTTGGTGTTCCCTTGAGATATCTCAAAATTCTCTTAATAGCTACCAAATGAGATTCTTTAGGATCAACCTGAAATCTAGCACAAAGACAAGTAGAAAACATTATATCCGGCCTACTAGCTGTTAAGTACAGAAGTGAACCAACCATACCCCTATAACTTGAAATATCCACAGACTTTTTAGTAGTGTTTAATTCAAGCCTAGTTGTAGTGGCCATGGGAGTTTTTGCAGATGTGCAATGCATTAGATCAAACTTCTTTAAAAGATCATGAATGTATTTAGTTTGACTAATGAATATTCCATCAATAACTAGCTTAACTTGTAAATCAAGAAAGTAAGTTAGTTCTCCCATCATGCTCATTTCATACTTACTTTGCATCAATTTGGCAAACTTTTTGCAAAGTTTTTCATCTGTAGAGCCAAATATAATATCATCTACATAGATTTGAACAAGTATACTAGAGCCATTAACATTTCTAAAGAATAAAGTTTTATCCACAGTACCTCTTATGAAGTGATTTTCTAAAAGGAACTTTGATAAAGTGTCGTACCAGGCTCTAGGTGCTTGCTTCAGTTCATAGAGTGCTTTGAAAAGATAGTAGACATGATTTGGGAAATTTGGGTCTTCATACCAGGAGGTTGGTTGACATAGACTTCCTCCTCCAAATCTCCATTTAGAAAAGCACTCTTGACATCCATTTGATAGACCTTGAAATTGGCATGGGCTGCATAGGCTAAGAAGATTCTGATGACTTCAAGTCTTGTAACAGGAGCAAAGGTTTCATCAAAATCTATTCCTTCTTGTTGACAATAGCCCTTAGCAACCAATCTAGCTTTGTTCCTAACTACTATGCCATTTTCATCCATCTTGTTTCTGAATACCCATTTGGTGTCTATTGGATTCTTTCTTTTAGGCTTGGGTACCAGCTTCCAAACATTATTCCATTCAAATTGGTTTATCTCTTCCTGCATAGCTAAAATCCAATCAGGATCCAACAGAGCTTCTTCTACCTTCTTTGGTTCTTCCTTAGATAAGAATCTGCTATATAGACATTTTTCTTGAGTTGTTTTCCTTGTCTGAACTCTAGAAGATGCATCACCAATAATTAGCTCATAGGGGTGATCTCTTGTCCATTTTCTCTGTTGAGGGAGATTTTCTCTAGATGAAGAGGCCTCATTATTGTCTTGATATATGACTGAGTTTTGATTATGAGAAACTCCCCCTGAGTTAGTGAGTCTTTGATTTGAGAAAGGGGAACTTTCTGTGAGTGATCTACCTTGACTTTCAGCTTCTCTCAATGACCCGACCGATGAAGCACTTTGAGTTCCGACGGATGAGGCTGATTGTCTCTCGATGGATGATGCAGATTGTCTTCTGACGGATGAATCATTTTGTAACTCGATGGATGTTGAGTTATTAGCTTCATTAGTTGTAGATTTTTCTGCACTATCCTTAATTGTAGTTTCTTGATCACTTTCATCATCACTCTCATCACTAACCATCTCCCCATTGTCATATTTGAGGCTTTAATGGAAATCTCCATCTTGCAGTCCTTCAATTTTTTTATCATCAAATATAACATGTATTAATTCCACAAAAATGTTGGTTCTTAGATTGTAGACTCTATATGCTTTTCCTACAGCATATCCAACACAAATCCCTTCATCTGCTTTAGCATCAAACTTCCCATGTTGATCAGTTTGATTCTTCAAGATATAACATTTGCAGCCAAAGACATAAAGAAAATTTAGAGTTGGTTTCCTGTTCTTGAACAATTGGTAGGGATTCATGTATTTTTCTTGATTCACCAAAGAGATATGTTGAGTGTAGCAGGCAGTGTTCACAGCTTCAGCCCAAAAGTATGTTGGTAACTTTGATTTTTCAAGCATTGTCCTTACAGCTTCAATAAGGGATCTATTCTTTCTTTCCACCACTCCCTTTTGTTGTGGAGTCCTTGCTGCAGAAAATTTATGCATAATCCCAGTTTTAAGGATACTTGTGGATGATTTGGTTGATTGATGGTATCGGCCTGAGTTCGACTGGTAGTTGATGGTATAGGGGAAGTGCTGGCCAAATTTTCAGAAATTACTCTACTTTTAAGGATAAAGAAAGATATTTTCATTCTCATTGGTACTCCAAATGATTGCAATCTCGGTTTTTGGAAAAGGTTGTCATGACCAAACCGACTTTATATAATTGGTCTTTGATTCCAGTTAGGTAGTCAACACTTGGTTTAATTGATCAGTTAAAAGAGTTAATTGATTAACTTTACCAACTAATGGTTAGTTAAATGGAAGTCGATTCCAATTAGATTAAGTCAAACGCTGACATGATTTTCAGTTCCGAAATCAAAACAATTAGGAATTTGGAGGAAGTGATGGCATTAGCAGAAATTGAAAGTTTAATAAAATTAGCGTGATATTACTGCAGACATGTGCGAGATTTTATCTAGATGAATACGACCTTTTCAATAAACAAGAGGAACAGAAAGTAATTGGTACATGCTAGTAAGAAGAATATTTTCAAGAACTGAAGGTTCAAGATAAAGCAAAGAGATTCTATCATCTGTAATAGCGTTCTAGGAAGGACTTGGATGTATATCCACATCGAATGACGATTTAATGGAAGCTACCATAAATTAGTGAAGAGAACGTTTGCAAGAATTGAAGATCCAAGATAGAGCAAAGAAATGTTACCATCTGTAATAATACTCCATGAAGGACGTGAATGTACATCCATGTCGAATTATGATTTAATGAAAGATGTTGTATAATACTGGGAAACTCGCAAATCCAAGTATCCGATGTAAGATAGAGACTAACGAAGTCTGCATGTGAATTCAGGAAAAAAGATTGTTGATCAAATGGGGAAAGCCGAATATGCGATCAGTGATGATTTAAGCCAAGCTAAGAAAAATAGATACCGATGAATTTTGATAATTCTGTTAGTAAGAATTTAAAAATTATAAATAAAAGCCTTCATTATAGCGTTAACTTCAGACTTGATTTATCTAATAATGAACATATTAGTATTATCAAGAAAAGGAGATCCCTTATGTTTAAAAGAGATAATGAATAATGAGAATGGAGAAATAAATAAGAAAAGAAATGGAATCAAAAGAATGATAAAGAAATTTTATAAAATAATCCAGGATATATGCAAGTTGCGAACGTCAGTTGTGCCAGAACTGATAGGAGAATAAAGTGAAACGCCGATAATTGAAGATAGAAATTTCATTCAAAGAATGCGTGTTAACAAGGGAGAGTAAACCAATGTATTAGTGGCGAACTTCTAAAGAAGAATGTTACAATGAATCTCATATCGGAATTCTTTAGAATTAAAGCAAAGCCCCGAAGATTCTAACAAATGATTTACCAAGGTTACCTCAAAACATACGGTGAAATTTCTCATTGGTTAGTGCACAGAGTCGAGCTGGTATCAAAAACCCTGTATCGTATGACCCAGTATGGATGAAGTAATGAGTGAAGGAAACTTCCGGAGTGTGGAATGACAGAATAATGAAATAAAGAGTGTTTCGTGCTATGCACAAAAGAGGTCATGGGAAAAAGAGAATGGAGGTATGAAGTTACGCATCGATTATCAGAAGTTGTAAGTCTGAAGATTAAATGAACATAATGTACCAGGAGTATTTGGATAGTGTAATTGTATTTATTGATAACATCCTCGCCCATTCAAGGACTAAGGAAGACCAAGTTGAACGCCTGAAGATATGCATGCAAAGGGTTGAAAAGTAGCAACTGCATTCTCAGCTTCAAATGTACGAATTCTGGTTATAATTGATTATGAGCTCCAGTTGTGTGGTTAACTACCAAACAGGAAAGGTCCATTTAAGGACATATGTCTTGAGTAGAAAAGAAAGAGTGAATATCATTAGGATTACCAGGGAATGAGTAAAGGAATTTGAAAAGTTAGAAATTGAAGAACATGTTTTGATCCGGCTTATGGATTATACTGATACTTACTTTGTTGTTAGATATCAAAGGCGGAATTAATATAGATGATTGATGTTGACTTCAGTATGAAATGTTGTGAGCATCAAAGTTCATGTTGATATCTAATTTGATATAACAACAAAATGAGTATTTGTACCAAGAATTCGGTTTTGAATAAAGTTATGATTCATTCCATTCCAAATTAATATTTCTTTTTAGATAGTAAAAGATTCTCGCTCGATGAATATACCTGATAGTGACTGAAAAGAAATTGAAGTATACTACAAAGTGGTGAGTTAAATGCAATTGTTGAGATTTTTCTTTAATAGTTTTAGAACATTTTGAAGCATCAGACGCCATGAGCTCAGTATATCGAGCGCAGACGGATGGAAAGTACAAGAGATCAGCTAAAGGTTTTCAAATACGATTGAAAATGATCATAGGTCAGGCTAATCGAATGGAAAGAGACATGAGAAGTAAAGTTGAACAGCCAGTAAAAATGGGAGGCATTCATGAGCATGAATTAGTAGAATTATAACCAAAATAAGATTAGTACAAACTAAGTTAGTCCTTTGAGACAGTAAGAAAATAGATAGAGCGATTGTGAATGAGTTGGCCTTGTTGTTACGGGCATAACGAGTTCATAAGACGTTCAAATGTATATGCCTAAGAAGAGTAATTTAGCTCCATATATATAAAATGAAGGTTTAAGTCAGGCTGTGTGAGTAACTGATAGATTTGATGACGGTAAGAGACCGTTGAGTTGTGATTATAGTGACGAGACCTGAGAAATTATAAGAGAGATACTTGGAAAATATCATGGTCTGTTTCTTAGCATGATTTTGAGGACATAATCCTTTTAACGGGGGAAGGATGTAACGTCCGGGAAATATTATGTAATTATTTTTATTAATAAATAATTATTATGTGATTATTATGTGAATTTTGATGAGTATTTAATGATTGATATTAATATTTAGGTGTTGATATCTGATAAAATTAGGATGTTTTAATTTCTAATTATCCAGAATTAAATCTAGATAATTTTAGTATTTTCTGGTAATTTTTGGATTATCATATGATTTTATAAGGAATTTATAAAATTAATAATGATTATTTCACATAATTATAAAATTACTTTTTAGAACCAGAAATCGTCCCACTTCAACCGTTTTTGCGTTTTTACAACCCGAAACTTTTCCGAAAACTCCTTCCTGACCTAATCTGATAGTTCTGAACACTTTCTGTGTTTTGACTTTCTCGATCCAGGGTACGGTTTGACCTGTACGAGTTCCGGCGTGAAATTTTCGATACACAAATCATTTTATAAATCGATAAAAATCCGTATTCCCAAAATGCGAGATTTTATTACCTTTTTTCGTATAAAGTATTTTATAAGAGGCTCTGTTTTAATAATTATCCAAATCTGGTATTAAAATCGTATTGTCCTTATAGTTACTTAGCGGCTAAGTAACCTATTTACGGATCCGATATGCAAATGTAATTATCGAATTATTAAATAAATAAAATATGTGATGGGTCTGTTAGCTATGTGTTACCTTATTGTTAATTATGGGTAATTGGTGGATACGAACCTTATTTGTATAATTAATTATTGAACTGTATGGCATTATTTTGTTTCAAAATGATTTTTATTGAATATTTATTCTTATAAATTCTAAAATTATCTCTAAAATTAATTTTGTTTCTTTATAATCTTATTTATTATTTTTAGGAATTTATAAAATTTAGGAATTAATATTTTATTGATTATTTATCCTTAAATAATTTTATGATGTCATTAAATCGTAAAATCAGTATTTAATTCTAGAATGTTTCAAAAATCATGAAAATTTTATTCTATTAACCTTTAAATATTTGGAGAATTTTAAAAATTTTCCGGCAATTTTCTGGCTTTTATATACTTGCACGTTTATTCGTTAAATCGTAAAATGCGGGTATGATACCCGATTCAAAAGTGATTTATAAATTATAAAAATTTTATTTTATTAGTTTTAAATTATTCCGGGAATTTTAAAATTAGTTTGGCAATTTTTCGGGTTATTTTCACCTGCAAGTTTAATCTTTAAAAATAAATTGCGGGACAAACCAGGCTGCAGAAAGTTTGTATTTATCCTTATTACTACGTGTCTGCTTCTCAGTAATTGTAGTGTTGCGTGGCTTGTATCAGGACGATCAAAAGAAAAAAAATAAAAATAAAAACACTCACCCCTGTAACCTTATCTTTCCTCTCTCCCCTGTCAATCTCTCTCCCTCAATCTCTCTACCGATCTCTCCTCTCCCACTCTCAATTACTCTCTCACTTTCTTCTCTCTCCCCCTCTTCTTTCTCTTTCCCGTTTCTGACTCCCCCGCCCCTGGTCTGTTTCCGTCCACCTGTCGCTGCCGGTTCTCCGGCGAGGTAACAGTGGCGGCACGTGTGTCGAGCTCCTCTCCGGACGCCGCCCTATTCTTGTGAGTAACCGACCCGATTTCTGTTCGTTGCGTATATATATATATGCTGGTGTATATATGTATATGTGCAGAGTGTGTTTTTATGTGTATGCGCGCTATATGCGCGCGTGTGTATGTGTATGTGGGGGAATGAAATTGTGCAAGGTGTTGTTGTTGTGTGTTTTTGCGAGTAGTTACCTCCTGTTGCTTCCATTGTATATGGTTGTAATTGCAAGTTTGTGATTTCAATTTAATTTCTAATAATTGTTTTTGTGATGTGAATGAATTATTAATCGATTAAATTATTATTGGTGAAATTCTGACAGGAAACCCTTATTGGAACTGTCAGAATTATTCCGCCGTCAGCGATGAACTCGGTGATCTGACGGATTATTGGCAATGATGATTCTTGAGCCCAATAAAATTTATAAATTTCTTTTTTAATTTTCAAAATAAAAAGTAGTAGTTAAATTGTTGGGTTGATTGTTGTGATTGACGTTGAATTGTTTCGACGGGTAGACCGACAAACAAAGGAAACGCTGTCCGAGTTTTGAGAAATTTATCCCGAAAATACGGGAACGTAATCTATAATTATCGTAGACGTCGAACGAAAGTAAATAATTATATTATACGAACCTAGTTACGTGTTATGACAAAATATTTTATAATCAATTACCCTACTATTTTCAAACAACGAATATAAGTACTTTCCGAAAATAAGTACCAAATCGAGTTTCGAAGATGTGAACCATAATTGTTATGTGTATTTCAATAATACATGTAAATATAAGTCGGGTTATGAAATCGTATGGGTAGAAGTGATAGTGACATTATATTAAGCTTAAGCGATTATCTGAATTAGGGTATTTCAACCCTATAGGTCCTAGTCAGAAGACCCGAGGAGTGATGTTGGACTAGGAATGATCTAGTGATTAATTATCAGACTCAACAAGATTCCAGTCGAAGGACATGAAGGATATGATTGTATCCAGAATAGGATAGTGGTTTGACGATAAAGCCAAACGTACAAGGCAATCCAAAAGTCAACCGATAATAGTAATTAAAGCTTATCAAGGAAAGTATTCCTGAACTTTCTTTTAAAATATTGCAAATATTTCTTCATTCCTATTCTAAGTTCGGAATAGTTAAATGTTTTACGTTTCGCTGCAATTACTCTTATTATGCATGTTCTTTTCATTATTGTTCCTATGTTATCGATTGCTCTCTTGAGCAAATACCCATTTTAGCGGGTTATTTGTGAACCCTGATTTGGGATGTTTTGAAATCAAAATGATTTAACATCAAAATACTCTGCGGGCTAGACAGTTATTATGATGACCAGTGATGAGCTGGATCATATGGGCCGGAGATGGACTGGACCCTTGGGCCATAGTGCCTGGGTACCCTATATGTTGGTGGGTCTATGCAGTTGGGTATAGATCCGCACTATATCCTGACTGATCAGCAGGTTATAGTGCGTATGTTGGTTTCTAGTGTCCAATCTAATTTATTGTTGATCGCCATTAACGGCGTTCTCTCTCGAAAAGTTTTATGATTCCAAAACCGGAAAATACCCTGATTCAGGAGATGAATATGGGAATCGCTTGTCACTTTTGGATTTATAATTACCGGCTGGTGACAACCAACGTTTATTCGCTCAACTCCCTCAAATAAATAGAATTGTTTAAAGTTGTTTAAAGATTTTGTCCGGAAATTTTCCTTTGAAATTAATTCTTAAAACTCAAATTATATACTTGCTGGCCATTTTTGGCTCACTCTTTCTTTGTAAATTCTTATTTCTTTTAGAAGCAGATAAGGATAGAAGTGAATAGCTTTCGTTAGACAGCAGAAGTTAGAGAAATCTCCGCTACGAGAGGACGAAGATTGTGACGCCCTCCAAACCCGGGTCAGAAGTTTGGGGTCCACACATACACCTTATTTATAACCTGCTTATAACAATAATAAAGATAATAATAATATATGCAGTGACCCTACTTACCAACCACCACGGACCACAACAGGTTAAAGTATGCACACAAGCCAAACACACTAATATATTACAAACCGTTCAAATCCCAACTATTTCAAACTCAAACTGAGTATTAAACATTATTACAAACTTTTACAAACTTAAATTGTTCCAAAAGAAGCCTACTAGCTCAGCTTTCTCAACCTAAACCCCTAGCTCTCGCGCTGGACTGGGGATCCTCTTTACCAACTGGTTCCTTTTTAACTGGAAAGAATATAAACAACATCGCACGAATGAGCTAACTAGCTCAGCAAGTCACAATGACAAAACTGAGAATAATGATCATCAGGTGAATATGTTTATGATATCAAGTGAACAATGGATTATGATTTAGAATTGGATATTATACTTTTAATTTAAAAACCAAGGTTAGGCTGCTGATCAGTCACGCACTAACCCCGAGCAAGGCACACAACATTGCTCTAACTACTGGATCCAAGGCACATATTGGCCTAACTTGACCATTATATGGTCTGACCACGAATCTGGTCCACAATTTTATAAAAACAATCCAATTCTAACATAATAACAGAATATGCAATAGTAAACAATAACCGAAATCATTAACAATAATAAATGTTTAACAATGAAAGGGTTTCAATCCTTGTAAGGATCAATAAGGCAATTTAAAAGCTTGGATGCTGGGTAATGAAAGAATTGGATAACAAAGAAATCAACGTTTCAAGGTTTCAAAGATTCGATCTTTCAATAAGATACCATGGGTTGAGTATATAATAGTTCATTTCAGTGTTTGGTATTTAGTTTGTATGTATTTGTGGAGTAGTGTCATAGATTTGTGGTTCCTGTTTGGGTATACAATAATCAATGGCTTAGAAAGAATATGGTTCATGGCTCAAGAACAATAACTTAAATCAGGATTTAGGTTTCCGTGCTTCAAAGCACTTGCAATATCACAGGATTATCAAGTACTACAATATCTCGAGAAAGTTCAGAACACTTGCCTGGTATTACCTTACTACACTGCACTCGCTTCCAATCACAACCGTTTTACTCCTCAACTACCTGTTTCCCTTTCCTACGTCTTGCCTCTTCTGCTCACATATCATAAGCATCTATCAATAATTTACTCATGGAATTCTATTCAACACATACTTCTATCTACCCTTCGTTTTACCCAAATCCGATTAACGGATTGAAAGTTATGCAATAATCAAGTAAACACCGAATATATAGACTGATAGTCAATTAACAAGTCACATGTAGCACATAATACATCACGTAATCAATGATATATTATTTATAAAGAAGTCTCGGGTCATAAATATGCTTTCGGGTATTTAAAATGATTTTTAAAACATTTTTCGAAATTAAAACGGGTCGTTGGATCAATTTCGGGTTAATAAACAGGTTCGGTTGGCCCAGTCTGGCTCCGAAATAATTTTAGAATAATTATCGAGCCTTGGAAATAATTTAGAATAATATTTTAAAGCTCGAAACTATTTTTCAGAATTTTTAAATCATTTTTAAATAATTAAATCTAATTAAATAACTAATTAAAATCAATTAATAATTAATTAAATCAATTAATCAATTAATTTTCGAATTAATTGACCAATTAATCAATTATAAATTAACTGAAATTAATTAACTAATTAATTTAGATTTATTTGTGAATTAAAAAATAATTTTCAGAATTAAAATAATAATTTTTAGAATTTTCAAAAATTAAAAACGAATTTTTATAATAAAAATAAATAGGAAATATGATTTTTAAACATTTTATAAACAGGAATCCTAAATTTGCAAAGTCTGGAAACTTCAGGGACCTAACTGTATCGTCCCCAAAAGTCCTAGGACCAAACTGCAATTTTACACCCTGTCGCCGAAAAACAGTCGGGTTCGTCGGAGAACACGATTCCGACCTCCTCACCTTACCACAAGCTCCAGATCACATCTACAAATTACCAGGAATACAATCATGCAATCAAAATAACCTAACAATCCCTGAGTTGGACGGAATTTGGCCGTGAAGTTTTCCAGTTTCCGGCGAACATCGGAAAACTTCAAAACACAACTCCCTTCTCTACAGACCTCTTTGGTTCATGAAACTTATACGACTAGATTGCAAATTTCACAGAGAACACAACCCACTATAACACAACATCAATCTATCACAGAATAAGAAACCCCCAAATTTCAATTAAGAACATTCATACGGGTTATAAACCCTAATTTTGAAATTCGAAAATCAAACTCAAATTTGAACATGTTATTGAACTCCAAATCAGACGTATGACATATGAAAATCATCAGGAAAACAAGCTCTACAACATGCAATCATCAAATCATACAAACAATCATCCGAACAAAAATTCATATTTTTAATAAAATAAATTCGAAAATAAATAAATTTTTAGAAAAATAACCTTGATTTCTGCAGTGAAACAAAGCTCAGAATCTGATAGAACACCTCAAATCCTTCGTTTTGGTTACTCAAGCTTTGAAAACAGAGATCGGTAACGCCTTCGTTTTACTGTTTGATTCTTAGAACAGTTTTAAGAAATTAGGGCTTTTCTCTGAAAATTATATAATTAACTATCTGCAAATGATTTTGATACGAAATAAAATACGGTAAAAGGCTATTTATAATTACGGAAAATTAGTATCCCGTTGGATCATTCCCGATATAAAACGGTATATTTATTTGTAAAAACTGATCCAAACGGTATCGGTTTTCGGGATAATTATCCAAATCAGTACAATTTGTACTACGGTCTTGGTCTCAGCGCCTGTTTACACGTGTTACAAAGTGATAATTGGGATAGTTTAATAAAAAGCTCCCGTTTATCTAAAATACGGGTTTTATTGATTTACCGAAACGAATATTGTATCGAAAATATTGCGCCGGGACCCGCGTAGGACAAACTGTAAGCCGGATCGAAAAAGTCGAAACATGGAATATGCTCGGAATATTACAATTAGGTTAGGAAGGAGTTCTCGAAAGAGTTTCGGGTTCCAAAAACGTAACAACGGTTGACGTCGGTTGGTTCCCGTTTTTATAAAATAGATTTTAATTACCCGGAAAAAGATTTTAGAAATTTCATATGATTCTTATAAATCCATAAACCAACATAAAAATAATTAGAAAGATATGACAATTATCTAAATTTTATTTTGGACATATAAAAATTAAAATACTCAATTAATATTATTTTTGAATATTCAAGTACAGATAACACTTAAGAATTAGCTCATAGAATAGATACTGAACACACATAATAATTATATAATAGCAAAAATAATTACACGATATATCCCGGATATTACAAAGATGTTAGAAAAATATGACAAGGACGTTAGCATAAAGGTATTTACACTCATATTGTAATTATTGTGAATTGTAGAAGGTTAGATTCTTGTTTCATACCATAACCTGTAAACGATCCGGATTCAAGGGGTTAATTGAATATTTTTTTATTTTATGTAAAGATTATTTAGTGACACCAAATCTTGACCCCGGATTTGGGTTGTTACAGAAGACAACTAACAGATTCTGCATTTGATGAGTTGAAGTCAGCTAGGTACACATTTCCTTTTCTCACTCTAGTGAGAACCACTTTGTTGCTCCTCTTGTTTGTCACAACACAGGCTTCTGAATTGAAGGTTACTGAATTGCCCTTATCACAAAGTTGGCTGATACTCATAAAATTATGCTTGAGACCATCCACTAGGGCAACCTCCTCAATGATGATATTGTCTTTAGAAATTAAGTAATATCCCACAGTATAACCCTTGCTGTCATCTCCAATAGTAATACTTGGGCCAGCTCTTTCCTTGAACTCTGTGAGCAGGGTAGAATCTCTAGTCATGTGTCTTGAACAACCACTATCCAAGTACCACAGATTCTTTCTGTTTCCCTGCACACATCAAAACCAAATCAAGTTGATTTTGGTACCCAAGTTTCCTTGGGTCATGTCTTGTTATCTATCTCTTAGGTTTTATCTCATTTAAATTGGGGATATCAGATTCATCCTTAGTCATCTGAGTTGGACCTTTGAAACCAGTCATTAAAACAGAATTATCATGCACATTTTGATTAACAAGAAATGGCATGCTATTTGCAAACATGTTATTCCAGTAGGGCATGCTAAATGGTATTTGAGGCATACTAAATGCAGCATAATAAGGATTAGGTGCAAATGGTATATTAGCAAATTGTGCATTCATATTCTGTGCAGATATAGCATTCATAGGCATAGAAGGCATAACACTCATGTTGGGAAAAGAAGGTGGTACAAATATGGGAGTAGGCATGGCAAGTTTACAATTAACAGACAAATGATTAGCACTACCACAGTTAACACAAATTTTTCTTGGAGCATACTTATCAGGTGTGTAGTTGTTATGTTTGTTAATTCATGCTTTCCTATTTCTATTATTTTTCCTTTTAGCTTCTGTTTTAACCTCAATCTTTTCTAATCTGTCATTCAATTGTTTGATGGACAGATGACTAACATTCACTTTCTTCTCCTTCTTCACTTGACTTGATTCTCCAGAAATAAACTTTTTGGAAACTGATCCATATTTTTCATTTAACTTGGCAAGTTTGGCTGTACTCACAGGTTTGCTCACAGCCGATGGATGAGGATTTATGTCACTCGACGGATAATCTTTTTGATTATCTGACAGATAACTCTCATCATCCATCGAGTCTAGATCTGTTAGCAATCCTTCAACCAAATTGGATTCCAGCTTCTCTTTACTTTTCTTCCAGGCTGCATCACAAAAGGACACAATTCCTTGAACTTTGGTGATTTGAGCATGGACATCTCTAGATGATTTCTATGCCTTGATCACTTCTTATTCACGATCAAGCTGCTTCTTCAAAATTTCTTCCTTCTTCAAGGACTCGGTTAATTCCTCCTTAGCAATCTTACACTCAATTTTTAATTTCTCAAATTCAATGAACTGAGATTCTAGCACATTCTTCCTCTCACTTAAAAATAAATTGTTTTCTTTAATTTTAGCATTTTTTTTGTGAGAGACTTAAGAGTAACACATAAGTGATATAATTCTGTAGACATGTCATTAATTGCATCATTACACTCAGCTTTAGATAAATGTGCGAGGTTGTTTCATCAGAATTGGCCATCAGGGCTAGGTTGATATAGCTTGTATCTTCATCTTCATCTATACAGTAGCTGCCCAGTCATTTTCTTGTGTTCTGAAATCCCTTTCCTTTTGCTTGAGCAACTCAAAATACTTCTGTTTATAATCAACAGGCTCAAACTTTTTCTTGGAATCTGACTTTCTGCATTCATTTGCAAAATGACCAGCTAAGCCAGATTTGAAACATTTGAATTTTGATTTATCCACCATGTTTCTATTTGACTTAGCAGCTCCAAAGTTCTTTTTGAAGTTGAGCTTGGCAAACCTCCTGGATAAGAATGATAAGTGTTCATCAATATCATCCATGTCATCTTGACTCAATGGATCTTCATTATCAGCTACCGACCCTTTTCCCTTGCTTTCACAGACCTTTGATGTAGATTCAATAGCTTCCACCTTCATCTCCTTCTCTTTCTCTAACTCAGCAACCAGTGCAATGGACCCTCCTTTCTTCCTCCCTTTCTCCATTCTTTCATATTGCTCTATTTCAAGCTTATAAGTCTTTAGAATGCCATACAGTCTCTCTAGTGTAAATTCCTTATATTCTTGTGAATTTCTCAAGGAGACTGTCATTGGTTTCCATTCTTTTGGATGGGATCTCAAGAATTTGGGGTTAGAATCTTTGGTTTGGTAGACTCTTCCATGCAGCTTCAGAGCATTTAGTAGCTTTTGAAATCTACTAAAGATATCAATGAGAGTTTCACCTTCTTCACAATAGAAATGCTCATATTACTGAATAAGTAACTGCATCTTGTTTTCTCTAACTTGTTCAGTGCCATCACAGATTATTTGAATGGTATCACAAACTTCCTTAGATTTCTTGCAGTTAATGATGTTATCAAACATGTCACCATCAACTCCATTGAATAGAATATTCATGGCCTTCTTGTCTTTCCTGACTTGTTCAATATTAGGATCTGACCATTCATGCCTTGGCTTGGGAACTGATGGCTCATTTCTAGTTGCAGCTCTCATTGGTACATGAGGACCTCTCTCTATGCAATCCACATAGGCCTCATCTTGAGAAAGTAAATGAAGATGCAACTTTACCTTCCAGTGATGGTAATTATCTTTGTCCAGAGAAGGAATCTTGACTCCAACATCCTTCTTGTTCATCTTGCTGTTTGTTGTGATCTTTAAACTCTTTGTGCTTCAAGAGCTTGCTCCGATACCAATTGTTAGTCCCTAACAATGCAGCAAGAATTACAAAAGTGGGGGGGGGGGTTGAATGTAATTCTAGTAAACTTTTTCTTGAACTATAAAATGTTCTAACTCAGACTATATATATAAGTGTTTTGATTTGCAAGGTGCGGAATCACAAGTTAAATAAATCAAAACACAAAGTAATAAAAATACAAGTCTTTAAAACTTTCTGGTGGATTTGAAAGTATCTACCAGAGATATATATATCGAATTAAGAACTCTGTGAAGAACAAATTGTCTCACAGCTGCTTTACAAGTGAACAAACAGACTACAGAGAAATTCTTAATAGTTACAGCTTTTTCTATTTCTCTTCTAAAAGTGTTTGCTTGGTTGTTTGTTCTACTAGCTACACTCGGTTTATATACCACCAAGTTTACATGGTAATAAGACAGGATAATAAACCAAAACTATCAAGTCAAACTCCATGCTACTTCACTACTCTATTCCAGCATCTTTGAAAATCTTCTTAACTTGCATGGAAATGGTAATGCTTCTTTGTTCTTCATTTCCTGTTAAACAGGCTGCCACATTCCTTTTGCAAACACCCAACACATGTGTCTGTGTTGTCACTGTCAACAAACATTTGAATTGATGATCCGTCGGGTACATGCTTGTCATCCGTTGGGTAGCTTTGTTGATCATCCTTCGGGTAACTATTTAACACTTGACTCCATTTAACTTATGCAGAATTACAAGACATCTTATATTTACAAGTAATCAACCTATTCTGCATATCTAATAAGAGTCAACATGACTTATGTGCTACTATAGAATCTATACAAAGTTGTTTGCAGAAATGAGTTACAATACTTATTATTACATAAGCTACTCACTCGATGGATGTCAGATCATCATCCGTCGGGACTATATTTGAGTCATCCATCGGGACTATATCTGATCATCCTTCGAGTGCTACATTTTTCACTAAGTTAAATTTACTAAGGTGTTTTGTTAATGTAATCATCAAGTTCACAACATATTCCAAACAAATTTCCATAACAGTACTCCTATATAGCGTGGTCTGATAATTTTCCTTAATCAGCATCATCAACAAAAAGTTACTATTCATCAGTGTTTCAAAAATTTCAAAAATTGGGGTTATTACCAGAACTCAGAGACATCGATAAGCTAAAGTGAAGACATGAAGGTTAGAGATCTTGATAAGCCAAATTCTCTTATAGAGAACTCAGAGACCTCGATAAGTCAAACAACTATAGAGTTATTAGAGATCTCGATAAGTCATTTTACTTATCCAGATGTCTAGTTCTTTACATGACTAACTGCAGATCCTGATGTAAAAGTTCAAGTACAGAATACGGATCAGTTTAATATCCAAAATTAAAAATCAACAAACAAATCTATCACTGATTGGAAAAGTCTACAAAAGCAGCTTGAAGAATACAAGATCAAAGGCCAAGATTAACTGGCAAAGTAATGTCACAAGCGTGCAAGATTAACAAAGATACACTACGCCAGAAATAGAAAGATTTGCTTATCCAAAAGTATGTGTAACACCCCCAAATCCGGGGTCGGGAATCCGGGTTGTCACGAGTTCCATTTCCCTTAATAATACTTAATCTTAATAATCAACCAACTATTGCGTATTGTGACCCCACAATATACACACACACACACCACAAGTTATAGTCTCAGAGATGAATACCAAAAATAACATAAGTCATTTTATTCCACAATTATAAGTCATTACACCTCAAAAGGGTTTCTGAATAAATTTACACATTCTTTTCCATTATTACAATTCATAAATATACATAAGTCTGGTACAACAAAAGTTGAAAGCCTAGCCTATTGGTAGACCCTACCTCAGCTACAACGGCATCAACGCCTACAGGAAACTACGGAACGTTTCCTATCCGCTCACGAATTGGGAGCTTGATCCTGTTCATCTTGTCTATTTATTGTTGTGTGATGAAAGAAGAAAGCAGGGGTGAGCAACAAGCCCACCAAAATAATATGTATTATAATTAACAATATATGAGCCTTCTCATAGTACTCATGAAAGTCTTGGTCAAGAAGAAATGAACCAAGTTTGTTATATTAATGTGATGAAGTCGCAAAATATTCAGTATACATATATACTTCTCAAATCTTTGAAATCCTCTGACATGTATAATATACACAGAGTTCCAGTTTATAACTGTATAAAATATCGTTGCAAGGTGATCTCATATATCTAACCTTGTCTCAACGTTTTTCTGAAAATCTTTGTCATGCATAAGATAATCATTTACTAGATATACGTTGAAAAGATGAAGTTACAAGATACTCCCATATACTTATATCTTTTCCGAATATTACTTGAACTACCACCGTTCAAGTTATAATTAGTTTCAAAAGTTCATCACACAGATGAGACTATAAGATAATACTTGAATAGATTCAATCTTTGAAATATTATTGAATGAAATGAAGTTATGAGATACTTCATTAAGTCCCGATATATATATATATGCCTCTTCTTAAATCCAAGCGATCTTTTCGTAGGCGTTTGCCCCCGATTCAATCGGGGGATTGAATTGATTATAGAAACATGAGTTTAATTAGTCGATTTATTAGCGAACAAGGAAAAATATTATCTAGACGGGTGAATAGATTGACCTTGAAACAACAACGATTAATTACTATTGCTATAAAACAAGCTCGTATTTTATCTTTGTTACCTTTTCTGAATAATGAGAAACAGTTTGAAAGAACCGAGTCGACCACCAGAACTGCGGGTCTTCGATCCAGAAATAAATAGGTTTACTCTTTCTTCACTTGACTAAAAAAAAAGTAAAATCCGAACTCAAACGCAGATTATATATATATATATCCATATATATCTCTCATACATTTCCTGAAAACTTCTGTCATATAAAGTATGAACAGAGTTACAATATCCAATGAATTTGGAAAGAAAAGAATTTTGGCATAAACCTGGTATCTTGCTGATCAGGCAAAGATACCAATAAGTAACCTTTTCTACTAGTAGATGGATGAATCCCCCACCGGTCATCACCCTGGCCGCATTAGGACCTTGTGCTGGACCGCCACCCGGCCTCTTACGCGTTGATGGATTGCCACCCAGCCACTTACACTTTGATAGACCGTACCCCGGCCTGTCGCTTATACCGACTCAATTAGATGGGCTTACTTCCCGAACATTAGGCAAGTAATCAAACTGTTTTCTCAAAACAGCAATCTCGTTGCGAATGTAAAATACACCACAGAGCCGGATTCCTCAGATTTTGAGCGAGTATTTAAATCCCCTTCGAAAGGAGGATCTTAAATATAAAAATGAGTTTTGGGATCCGCCCTAACTTTTAAAAATCATTTTGAAGACTCGAAAACATTTTTAAGAATGTTTGGAGTAATGCTGATTTAATGAAATAAATCAGTTCCAATATATTAGAAAATATCTGAATATTATTATTTAAATATATTCCCATAAGGATAACCTTTATAAAAAAATAATTGAATTAGAAGTTTTAAAACTCATATTTGAAATGAATAATAAATAACCAAAGATATACTTATGCGAAAGTACGATCTTTATTTGAATAATCGAAAATAAGTTTGATTATCGAAACATTATTCTTTAATAAAATAAAGAATATTATTTAATAAATAAGCGGAGTCATAAGTCCACGAATGAATATTCAAAATAATATTCATTAAATAAAATAAACGGAGTCATAAGTCCTCGAATGAATATTCAAATAATAATATTCATTAAATAAAATAAACGGAGTCATAAGTCCTCGAATGAATATTCAACTAATATTCATTAAATAAAATAAACAGAGTCATAAGTCCTCGAATGAATATTCAACTAATATTCATTATTTAAAATAAAGTTATCGAATAAACCTTATTCGATTAATAGTTTTGAAAACTATATCTATATATATATATATAAATATATATATAATATACTCAGGAACATCGACTCCCGGTTTAGAAAATGTTCACCTTTGGGTCCCCTATACTAACGGTATACGCAACTACTGCTTATCTCTAGCATAGGTATTATGCAACTTATAAGCTTTTGAATCAACAATTAGATATCAAGATTACAAAACAGGCATGCATATAAATATCATATCACATGCTCCAATATATCGCAAGACTTTGCTAATAATAATCATGCACTTATCACAAGATAATGCATATACATATATAGATCACAACAACAGTATAACGGGTAGAAAACTTGCCTGAGTGTTCCCGGTTAGACTTAAGCTTAGAGTGGGTCCGATAACCTATGGACAACAACATAAGTCGGAATTAATCCACGGTCGCTTAAGAAACTAGACTTTAACCAATTGAACCCTAACATTTGCTTATGGTCACTTCTACGCATAACGAATCACATAAGATGTTCGAGTACCCTTGGCTCCACTATTTTTAATAAATTAACCATTAAGAATTTTAAGGCGATTCTTTCGTGAGTACCCTACCAACTGCCTAATACACTTTAAATAATTGTTTCATACTCCAATTAGTCATTTAAGGGCCTTAACCAAGGTTTCAAAGTAAGGCGAGGGGTAATGGTTCGTTCACGAAATGATGTTACTTAAAACAGTCGTTTCTCCTAAACCGTACATCGGAACCAAGTGATCCATATATCAAAACGAAGATTATGACACGCTCTATCTAAAAATGGCAATGTTACAGATTATTTATTGAGTTTTCTGTCCTGAACACTAAGAACAACTAGTTGAATAAAAATGGGCATTACGACGGCTATATTTACGAGTTTTCCAAGTTTCTCACTACACCAAAACCTTACCAAACAACCCACAATCATTAACACATCAAAACCTCAACTAAATAATACTATACCAGTCCTTATTCTTCAGATTCTTCATCTCAACCAACCACAATCAAGTTTTATTAACTATAAAAAAATTCATTCACCAAATCACTCCAAATCCAAATCAAACTACTAATAATCAAAGGACATGCTTCTCATTTAGAAAACCAACCATCAAAATCACTAATAATCAAATTAAAGGATAGGGTTTGAAGTTTATACCTTCCTTGGGAGGTGTTAAGTTCCTAGGAAGCCTTAGGGAGCCTCCTACAAGCTTGATCTTTCCAAAGAAATCAAGAACACAAAGTTAGACATTGAAGTTTCTAAAAGTCCGATTGAAAGAACTGTAAAAATGAGGGTTGTACCATGCTTATTTGGATGAGAATTGTGAAGAAGAGTTGTAGGCCATCTCAATACCTTTCCAATGAGCTATAGAACACAACATTTGAGTGAGCAATGAAGGAGATACGGTAGTTTTAATGTGCTGGTTCTGTTTTGGCCTGCGGGAGGAAGATGAGAGCTTGCGTTGACTTGAACTTGTGGTGGAAATGAAATGATTTTAGGATATTTACTTGACTAGTTGTTTTGTTTAAATTAGTGGAAAGTGACATAAGCATGGTGATGTCATCAAGCTTACATAATCCTTGCCACTTGTCTCATCCTTATGGTGGAAGCATCTTTTTAAGCTTAATCCTTATATTAAGATGTTAACTAAGTGCATTAATCTTGCACTAATTGACCCTCCTTCTTGCCTCTTGCATTACTTAGTCGTTTAATTATTTTACGACTCGTTTATTGTTCATTCTCGTTGATCGTTTGAGGGATCATATCTGGGATCTCATTACTTGGGTTCCCCTAAACCTTTCTCAATATTTCATATTCCTTTTATGGTCCTCTCTTATAATCCTTGAATTTAAATCCTTTTAATCATGTTACCTTATATTCAATTCTTTCGGTATCTGGTGGATTTTCGGGAAAAATCAAAGTTTTCGATTTTAGATTCTGACGATCTTTACATACACTTATATACCATATGGAGTACTAATAAGATCTCAAAATATCAATAAAAGAACTCCTACATAGTGTGGCATGAAAAGTTTTCTTAATCAGGAAAATCACTATTCATCAGTGTTTCAAAGATTCCAAATATTGGGGTTATTACAGTCTCTCCTCCTTAAAAGGATTCCGTCCCGGAATCAGATAAAAAATGAATAGGGATACTTTCTTAGCATTGCACTTTCTAACTCTCACGTCAATTTTCCCACATTGTGGTTCTACCACCAACTCTGATTACTTTGATAACCCTTCTCCTAAGCACTTGTTCCTTTTCAATCTATAACCCTTCCTGGTTGCTCCATATAGGTTACGTCTGGTTGCATGTCTATGCGCTCATACGCCCCTATTTGTCTGGCATCCGAATTACACTTCCTTAACATTGATACGTGGAACACGCTATGAACTTGCTACATGTTTGGGGGTAGGGCTAGCTCATATGCTAACTTCCCAATACGCCTTAATATATCCAAGGGTCCAACAAATTGTAGACTTAGCTTTCCTTTCTTTCCGAACCTCATCAATCCTTTCCAAGGGATACCTTTAACATCACTAGGTCCCCTATTTCATAATACTATTTGTCCTTTCGAGTCAAATCAGCATACTTCTTATGTCCATCTTGGGCTACTACCGGCCGTCCTCTGATTATATCTATTATATCCTTGGTCCTTTGGACTACTGCGGGTCCGAACATCTTGCGCTAGAGCAACTTCATCCTAACATAAGGGAGATCGACATTGTCTTCCCTCAAGGATCTCATAAGGAGATATCTCGATACCTGACATACGATCTATTTTCGTGAGAAAACTCAATCCGCGTTAAGTGATCATTCCAAATTCTTTCAAGTCTATTGCACAGAATTTCATCATAGCTTCTAGTACTATAGCTTTTGCTTCTCAATACCCATTCTTTTCCAGTTCGTAATCGTTACTATCTTTCATACAGGATACTATTCTAGATATACCTTTACTCGCTAGAGTTTTATAACCTCTTAATAATCGCGTCAACCTTAGTATCACGGACGTATTAGAATCGGAATACCACCTTACTTGGTACCACTTCATCTCTAGATGCCTCCATCTTCCAAAGCTTGGTCCTTCGTATAGAAGTAAAAGAATTTATTGAAAGATCACTATGATCATGAACACTTGTTCTATTGCATAGTTAGTACAGAAGGTGGCCAGCCTTTAGTACTTGACAAGCAATTAAACAACATGTGGTATCCTACTAGGCTTCTATCACACAGATAGATAGTCATTCGGCAATACCTCCCCTTCTGGAAGGGTTGTTCTTCTCAGCTTATATGAAATGAAAAGGAGAGAAAAGAACGAATTGAAGAGAATTGTATATATGTAAAAATATACTGCCACAAAATATTTGGCTTGGAATCTACCTCTGAACTATAGAGGGTTGTCATAGGAGAACAAAACATATATGTATATATATATCAACATCAAGTATTATAGCATCGCATTTCACATGCCTAAATATTTATGTTATTCCGTCCATCATTCTATGGACCCATGCTCTTGCTCGAGCTCATAAACACTCACCATTGAAACTCCCTTGACAATGAAAATCGAATCTGGGATTTCATTCTAGACATCATCGTTACTAGAATTCTATGCTTGCACCGCAACCTTCCTCGTATAGTAATATGACTCTCTATTGATAAGAAGGAATAAGTATTCAATAGGTAGATAATCTACTTAATTAGTCTTTCAATGATAACTTATACACCACCACGACCCGATTAGTGGTACTCAATCTCAACATCCATTCCAATACAACTCTCACGGTTATAAGTAATCGGCTCATTACTCATAGAATCATTCTTGCATTACTATGGTCCACCATTGACCTACTGTAGTCGTTCGTTTTCCATGAAGTCTTAATAGCTAATCATACAGAGTCTATACCTTCCGTATCGGATTCTTCTGAGGAGGTAACATAATTACCATTCATGATTCATGAAGAACACTCTAGATCCTGATGTACATACATGACATGAAGCAGATAAAATTGCAGAAGAGTTTCAATCAAAGCAATGATAGCAGGTTAATACCATTCTTAATCATATGCCTTCGATAGAAGACTTAACTCAAAGGTTCGTTTAGTCCTTCTGAAACATGGTCCTGACTTATTCTTAAGATAGTACCTTCTAAGATATGTAGCCCGCTCACAGCGATAACATGAATTAAATCTTTACCAAACTACTATTATGGTTGAGTATCGCACAATCATCATAAGGAATGTCAATCTTTCATACCATAATATAACATTCACGACTTTAACCATCATCAATGTATTCCTCTGGCACGAGCGCCTATAATTTCCCTCTTACACTTAAAGTGTCGGCCACCTCTTTGGCCTTTCCTGATAGTAAAATTTCCTTACAATCAATATCATTTTAACCACTTCCAAATAAATTTTCTACCTCATTTCAATCACTGCTTATGTGAAAATGCTTTTCTTAAGTCCTAGTCAGAAAAAAAATTCAACATTTTTTTTCCATAAGTCATTGCCTTAGTCTTTAGATGTAAACATTGTCACGACTGACTCTCGATCATACTTAGGACGTCTCTTATCTTGGGTCCTTCTTGTTTTCACCAATCCCGACTCTCATTTGGTCGATCTATACTTTCTTATGGTTCAACACGTGCTCCACCTGGCATTATTATAATTACATCATATTTCCTTCATCAAAATTTCTATTCTTGAGAACTTTAATTATTACCTTTCTCCTTGTAAAACCTCTAAGGTTATCCTTCATCATTTACTCCCTAGGTACATGGCATATCAAGATACCATTTACTAATACTAGAACCATTGTCTATATAGTTCTGAAAACTTTCTCCACTGATCTTTAAAGGTTGTTGTTACCTTGATCCTTTCTAATTCATACTGTCAAAACTTATGCTGTCCCTATTAAGGGCAAAATGCCAACCTTTATGCATTCCCCTAGGATTCATCTCAAGTTATCGAGGTTCCATCCTTAATTCCACCTTTAAAAAGGTACATGCATCCTTCCATGGATAAATAAAGTCATATATCCCTGATAAGGGTATCTTATTCAATCATTTCCACCTCGATAGTCTATACCAAATTTCACAATAGCATCCTTATTCAAGTTGAGGTCAATCCATATGGCCTCCAAAAGATAAAAAAATGGTTATCCACTTTTCTTTCTTAATTTGGTAATGATCACATGGATGTTCTGGAAGATATTGGTCGTGTTCAATGTGAACTTCTTCTTAATAAATTCTTATTTACTTTTGTTGTTTATCTCAACAGTCATCTCAATGTTGGGATATATTTTGTACTTGGTGTCTCCCTTTCGGGTATCAAGTCACAGGTGTTACATACACTTTCCATTTTTGAAGGTTACTTCATCCAATTTCCTAATTTCTTACTTTCTTGTCTCTTCCGTCTATCCGCGTCTCATTATTTATCCTCCGAACTATCTCAAGGTTTCCTCGAATCCTCCCAAATTAAAGGGGATAAAATATATGTATCTCTTATTCCTTCAATCATTAACTTTAACTCATGGTGAATCACCCTCATCCTAACGATTATATATTTTTCTATTTCTATTGCTACGAGTCTTTAGGGTTTCCTCATACCCAACTCCCTTATCATTCCTCAAACTTTATTGCCTTTATATTCCTTTCCACTTCAGTTTCTTTTTATTTACCTCTCTCTTACAATCATTTCACGAACCCACTAATCATTGACTTCAAAGATCATGTTGTTCTGGGATTCTTGTCATCAGAACGAATCTTGACAACTTTTACAATCTTAGATTCATAATTTATCATACTCGCCCGCCTTTGTTTCGGATCTAAAGCTTTTACACTATCTCCATAACCTTGGGAATTACTTTCCTGAAAACAATTGTCTGAACTTTAATCAGTTTATTATAACCTCTGGCTCCGTGCCTTTCTTGGCCTTTCACCAACGGGTGGCCTCTCTCTTAGGAAGGTAAGTGACAAAAATAGTCTTTTGCGTTTCGCCAATTATTTAGAATCTCAAATGATTCCTATATTTCCTTTAGCCAAGCTCTTGCCTCGACCGGGTCAACCTGTTCCTGGGAACTCTGAGAGCTTAGCGACTTAAAGGTCATGAAAGGATTTCCTACCACATTGTTTCCTCAAGGTGGTAGTTGGGAATAAGAGTATAAGTTCTGTTTAGACAGGTCCATGAATTTCTGTATAGGAGTACCGTCTCAGGTTTCCTTATCTTGCTCGACTTCTGTTTTCTCAATATGAAATGTTTCATCCTTCTCCCATAATCAGGGTTATCTTATACGTTAAAATCCTTGTTTTTCATTTCATTATGTTATGGTTCCTTCTATCTTGATGGCGACCTCCCTGACTATCACATTTCCTCGAACTATGACTTTCATCTAAGATTCCGTCCTTAAGCTCTTGAACATTTGGAACCAAAATTTTGTAGGAACACCTCATTATTCCATTATCATCTTTCTCTGTATGAATCTCTTCTCTATTTGTTGGGTCCCTGCCTTCATTCATCACTTTTTCTTGGCACAATATGATCTTCTCCAATAATTCGGGCTGTATTGCAATCTCAAACAGCTTTTCGGTACCGGCTCCGGTTACCTTCACTTCTATTTCCATTTTCTCAAAATCTCTTATCAACTCTCCCAAAGACAGTTTCATCTTGAGTCTCTCTTTTATACTAAGGGCATTAGCCACCATTTTGGCTTTCCCTAGATGATAAAGAATCTCATAATCGTTATCCTCGATTAGCTCTATCCACCTCCTCTGGCACATGTTGAGCTCTTTCTGCATAAAAATGCACTAAAGCACTTATGGCTTGTGTAAATCTCGCACTTCTCTCCATACAAGTAGTGCCTCCAATCTTTAGGGCAAAACTATTACCCTGAGCCCAAGCTCATGGGTGGGGACATCGAATTTTATATTCCCTTAATTGTCTTGACGCGTACGCGATTACCTTGCTGTGCTGTATAAGAAGCACCCTAATTCTTTATGTGAAGCGTCATTACACATCACAAAATCTCCTTTTCCATCCGGCAACGCCAACATAGTAGTCGTCACCAACCTTTGCTTTAGTTCTTAAAAGTTGTTCTCGCATTTCTCTGTCCATTTGAACTTCTGAGTCTTACGAGTAAGCCGTGTTAAAGGCGCTACTATCTTCACAAACTTGAACGAACCTCCTGTAGTGACCAGCCAATCCTACCTCTGGTAGTCTCCCTGACCATGGTCATCAATTCCTCAGTGGTCCTTTATTCATTCTTGTCAGGATCCTCCATGGAATCCTTGTCAGCAATAATCCTTTCTAGGACAACATCTTTAACCGCTATATCCTCAATATGAACATCATCCGGTCCCGTGTTAGGACACTCTATCGAATCCATAATCTGATCTCCAATAATTTATAAAACATCATCGCGTTGTTGCTCCTCAACCTCAGGGTTCGGAGTCCCGCTACCATATACGATAATGAACTACGCTTTTATCACGATATTTATAAGGGTTCCCATAAGGGTTTTAACTGTCAGTACTACGTTAGGTAGTCCGACTATGAACTTGGCAAGAGTTCTTATTTATCTTAGTGAACTTATTATTTTAACGTCACTTCATCTCTGAGGTTTATAACGCTTAGCTCTGATACCATTTCTGTAACACCCCCAAATCCGCGGGGTCGGGGATCCGGGTTGTCACGAGTTATATTTCCCTTAATAATACTTAATCTTAATAATCAACCAACTACTGTGTACTGTGACCCCACAATATACACACACACACCACAAGTTATAGTCTCAGAGATGAATACCAAAAATAACATAAGTCATTTTATTCCACAATTATAAGTCATTACACCTCAAAAGGGTTTCTGAATAAATTTACACATTATTTTCCATTATTACAATTCATAAATATACATAAGTCTGGTACAACAAAAGTTGAAAGCCTAGCCTATTGGTAGACCCTACCTCAGCTACAACGACATCAACGCCTACAGGAAACTGCGGAACGTTTCCTATCCGCTCGCGAATTGGGAGCTTGATCATGTTCATCTTGTCTATCTATTGTTGTGTGATGAAAGAAGAAAGCAAGGGTGAGCAACAAGCCCACCGAAATAATATGTATTATAATTAACAATATATGAGCATTCTCATAGTACTCATGAAAGTCTTGGTCAAGAAGAAATGAACCAAGTTTGTTATTTTAATGCGACGAAGTCGCAAAATATTCAGTATACATATATACTTCTCATATCTTTGAAATCCTCTGACATGTATAATATACACAGAGTTCCAGTTTATAACTGTATAAAATATCGTTGCAAGGTGATCTCATATATCTAACCTTGTCTCAACGTTTTTCTGAAAATCTTTGTCATGCATAAGATAATCATTTACTAGATATAAGTTGAAAAGATGAAGTTACAAGATACTCCCATATACTTATATCTTTTCCGAATACTACATGAACTACCACCGTTCAAGTTATAATTAGTTTCAAAAGTTCATCACACAGATGAGACTACAAGATAATACTTGAATAGATTCAATCTTTGAAATATTATTGAATGAAATGAAGTTACGAGATACTTCATTAAGTCCCGATATATATATATATCCATATATATCTCTCATACATTTCCTAAAAACCTCTGTCATGTAAAGTATGAACAGAGTTGCAATATCCAATGAATTTGGAAAGAAAAGAATTTTGGCATAACCCGATATCTTGCTGATCAGGCAAAGATACCAATAAGTCACCTTTTCTACTAGTAGATGGATGAATCCCCCACCGGTCATCACCCTGGCCGCATTAGGACCTTGTGCTGGACCGCCACCCGGACTCTTACGCGTTGATGGACTGCTACCCAGCCACTTACACTTTGATAGACCATACCCCGGCATGTCGCTTATGCCGACTCAATTAGATGGGCTTACTTCCCGAACATTGGGCAAGTAATCAAATTGTTTTCTCAAAACAGCAACCTCGTTGCGAATGTTAAATACACCACAGGGCCGGATCCCTCAGATTTTGAGCGAGTATTTATATCCCCTTCGAAAGGAGGATCTTAAATATAAAAATGAGTTTTGGGATCCACCCTAACTTTTAAAAATCATTTTGAAGACTCGAAAATATTTTTAAGAATGTTTGGAGTAATGCAGATTTAATGAAATAAATCAGTCCCAATATATTAGAAAATATCTGAATAATATTATTATTTAAATAATATTCCCATAAGGATAACCTTTATAAAAAAATAATTGAAGTAGAAGTTTTAAAACTCATACTTGAAATGAATAATAAATAACCAAAGATATACTTATGCGAAAGTACGATCTTTATTTGAATAATTGAACATAAGTTTGATTATCGAAACATTATTCTTTAATAAAATAAAGAATATTATTTAATAAATAAGCGAAGTCATAAGTCCACGAATGAATATTCAAAATAATATTCATTAAATAAAATAAACGGAGTCATAAGTCCTCGAATGAATATTTAACTAATAATATTCATTAAATAAAATAAACGGAGTCATAAGTCCTCGAATGAATATTCAACTAATATTCATTAAATAAAATAAACAGAGTCATAAGTCCTCGAATGAATATTCAACTAATATTCATTATTTAAAATAAAGTTATCGAATAAACCTTATTCGATTAATAGTTTTGAAAACTATATCTATATATATATAAATATATATATAATATACTTGGGAACATCGACTCCCGGTTTAGAAAATGTTCACCTTTGGGTCCCCTATACTAACGGTATACGCAACTACTGCTTATCTCTAGCATAGGTATTATGCAACTTATAAGCTTTTGAATCAACAATTAGATATCAAGATTACAAAACAGGCATGCATATAAATATCATATCACATGCTCCAATATATCGCAAGACTTTGCTAATAATAATCATGCACTTATCACAAGTTAATGCATATACATAAATACATCACAACAACAGTATAACGGGTAGAAAACTTGTCTGAGTGTTCCCGGTTAGACTTAAGCTTAGAGTGGGTCCAATAATCTATGAACAACAACATAAGTCGGAATTAAACCACGGTCGCTTAAGAAACTAGACTTTAACCAATTGAACCCTAACGTTTGCTTATGGTCACTTCTACGCTTAACGAATCACATAAGTCGTTCGAGTACCCTTGGATCCACCATTTTTAATAAATTAACCATTAAGAATTTTAAGGCGATTATTTCGCGAGTACCCTACCAACTGCCTAATCCACTTTACATAATTGTTTCATACTCCAATTAGTCATTTAAGGGCCTTAACCAAGGTTCCAAAGTAAGGCAAGGGGTTATGGTTCGTTCACGAAACGACGTTACTTAAAATGATCGTTTCTCCTAAACCGTACACCGGAACCAAGTGATCCACTTATCAAAACGAAGCTTACGACACACTCTAGCTAAAAATGGCAATGTTACAGATTGTTTATTGAGTTTTCTTTCCTGAACATTAAGAACAAGTAGTTGAATAAAAATGGGCATTACGACGGCTATATTTACGAGTTTTCCAAGTTTCTCACTACACCAAAACCTCACCAAACAACCCACAATCATTAACACATCAAAACCTCAACTAAATAATACTATACCAGTCCTTATTCTTCAGATTCTTCATCTCAACCAACCACAATCAAGTTTTATTAACTATAACAAGATTCATTCACCAAATCACTCCAAATCCAAATCAAACTACTAATAATCAAAGGTCATGCTTCTCATTTAGAAAACCAACCATCAAAATCACTAATAATCAAAGTAAAGGATAGATTTTGAAGTTTATACCTTCCTTGGGAGGTATTAAGTTTCTAGGAAGCCTTAGGGATCCTGAAAGGCATATGTCATAGCCTACTCGTTTATTCGAGTATTTAACTCAACTCAAATAAGAATGTAATAAGTAAATAGTGGATCTATCATCAGAGAGATCTCACAAAGTAACATATGTCATAAAATAAAGAAACATTGTTCATCTGCAGACTTGAAGATTCACTGGAAGAAGTTCAAGAATTTGATCATGCCTCAGTGATATAAATCAAGATCGTGGATTTAATCAAGTGACAGAGATCTCGTCAGGGTATCATTTATTACAAGGATTCAATCAGAATATCAAAGTCAAGACATGAAGAAACGTCACGGAAGTTAGTCACTCATGAACCAGACAGTACATCGAGTGTCAGCATTGAAGTGGCGGAATTGATTCATAAGTCTCAGTGACTTTCAGAAGATTGTCAGAAGAATGGATGCTGCTCAGGGTTAGTATTAATTCTCTATTAATTAATTAAGTCATATAATTTAATTAAGAAAATAAATTATATCTGCAAAGATTAATTTATTGATTAATTGAATTAAATTGATTAATTAATTTAAAATTAATATTAAGGATTTACAAGATTTTAATTGGTTTAAAATCTGCTTAAATTCAGCAAGACAATTCATTTGAACTAGTATGACAATCGGTATGACAATTGATAGTCATACCGAAAGTCAAGCCAATACATTTAATTATCTTATTAGAATTTCTGTTTAGATTAAAATCTGTTATTAATTCAGCAAGACAATTTATTTGAACTAATATGACAATCGGTATGACAATCAATAGTCATACCGAAAGTCTTGCTAGCTCATTTTAATTGTCTTGCTAGTTGTAAATTTTGTCATACCGAAAGTCTTGCTGGCCAAAGAGATTGTCATGCCAGTACATGTTTACATTCGGCTGTTTGATAAAAAGGAGCAGAAGTCTATTATTTCACTATCGAAAAAAAACAGAACACAAACTCAAGAACAAAAGAAAAAGGAGCAGAAAAATATTTCATCTCATCTGCAACTTCAAGATCAATTTCTAGATTGTAAAGTTAAATCCAATCAACTAGAAATACTTATCTTGTTCTTGTGTATCAATCTAGCGGATTAAAATCCCTAGAACTTAATCTCAAATCGCATTTAGCATTTGATCTTTTAATTACAAAAATAGAAAAAGTTCATGTCGAATTTATTCTAGATTTGTAATAATTGATTTGAGATTAATCCCTTGTAACCGATACCGTAGTTGTAACACCTTTCAAGTTTAATAAAAGTTTTATTTAACTTGAATTTTGTTTCACAATTTTATTCCGCATTTTATTCGACTAAACGGTATTGTTTGCATTCAACCCCCCCTTCTACAAATAAATTGGGACCTAACAATTGGTATCAGAGCCTTCTGAATAACGTACAAATCTAGATCCTAGACTTTTGTGTTTCTTTCACTTCTTGAATTTTTTATTCACTCAAAAAAATTCATAATGACTACACAAAAAGTTGGAACCGTTAAAATTCCACTTTTCGATAAAGAAAATTATGTTATGTGGAAGAAGAAGATGCTACTGTTTTTACAGGTTGCTAATCCCAAATATTTGCAAGTGTTGAAGAAGGGTCCAAAAATTCCTATGGTTATGGAACCAGAGGTAATAGAAAATGATGTGGTGATCACCAAAGCGAGAACTTATGTGAAGGATCCTGAGGACTTCTCTCCTGCTGAAATAGAAGAAGCTTCCCTGGATGCTAGCCTTCAATTAATCTTAGTAGATTCCCTTAATCCCCTGATGAATAGACATGTGATGAATTGTAAAGATTCCAAACATATCTGGGAAACTATTGAGATTATTAATGAAGGCACAGAGGAAGTTAGGGAGAACAAACTAGAAATCCTAACCTCTGAGTATGAATACTTTAAATCCAACCCAGGAGAAGGAATCACTGAAGTGTTTGAGAGGTACAATGCATTGATCAACAACCTGAACATTAATGGTAAATACTATTCCATCAGGGAGGTCAACAAAAAGTTCCTTTTAACACTGCCAACTCATCTCGAACATAGAATCACTGTCATAAGAGAAGCAAGAGATCTGAGTGAGATTTCTTTGGAAAGGCTCTATGGTGTGTTAAAGACTTATGAGTTGGAGCAGATTCAGCAGAAGGAAGTTTACGGGAAAGGAAGAGTGGTCAGCACGTCTACTGCTCTAGTAGCTGATGAACAACAACAACAACCACAATATCAACAACAATCTCAACAGTCAGAAAGAATGGTACAGTCTTCCAAGGTTGAAGATAATGTGATAGTAGCAGAATTTGATTCTCCTACTACAAATCAATCAGAAGATGATTATTATTCCTTGGAAGAACTGGAGCAATTGGAGGATGAGTCAATGGCCCTGATTGTCAAGAGATTCTCAAATGTCAGATTCAAAAGGAATCCCAAGTTCAAGTACAAGTCCAACTACAACAGATTCCTGAAAGGTGGATCTTCATCCTCTAACATCAGCAGTGGTGGGTATAAAACAGGGATGGTTGATCGAAGCACCATTCGATGCTTCAACTGTAATGAGTTGGGACACTTTGCCACAGAATGCAGGAAGCCAAAACAAGCTAGGAAGAACTCTTATGATTCTAATCAGAAGAGTAAATCTGAAAGGGCGTACCTGGCAAAGGGAAGAAGCTGGGATGATACTGACAGTGAAGATGAAGAAGTTGGGAATCTTGCTCTCATGGCTAGTAATGCAAGCACCTCATCGTCAAGAAAAGATTACTGATGCTGAATTAGTTTATCATCTAGGAGGTTCCTTAGATTATGCTCGTCGTGATAATGAATTGTTAAATCAACAAATCAAAGACCTTGAGAAAGAGGTCAATGAATTAAGACTTGTGCACATTAATCAAGATAAACTAAAAGAACAAGTATCTTTTCTAGAGAATAGAGTTGACTGTTATAGACAACTCGAAACTATTCTCAAAGACAAGATCACCGGTCTTGAGGCTAAGGTTAAAGCTTACTTTAATTCTTGTTCGAAGTCCAAAGAGTTTTACAATAAGCAAGCTGTTAATCAAACACATGGAATAGGTTATGATTACAATGCTGCTATTGGAAAATTAGGCATAAACTCCCCTCCTCATGTATGTGCTAAAGGCAGGGAAGTACCACATGTGCTTAAGGGTGTTGATGAACCCCTCTATAAAGAATCAATTGCTGAACCATTTGATGAGACCTCTTTTATTATTCAAGAAGAAATCCGTGCTGAAGATAATGCTAATGGGAAAGCTGTCTCCAAGTCAAGTGTGTCAAAAGTTCCAGTCAAGGTTGTGAAAGCAACTGAGACTAACTCAGACACACATGAGTTGGATAACACAAGTGCCATGTCTACCATGCATAAGTTGCCTATTGTTAATCCTTCTCATAAAGCATCTGGTGTTCCTGATTGTATGTCTTGTGCTTTTAATCTGTTGTTTGCTTATTTTAATGGTAAGCATGTTTCTAATGATAAGACTACTCCTCGTCAGCATGTGAATAATAGAAAGCATGATAGGTCTAAGACTGCTAGTCCTCCTAAAGCTAGAAAGGAGACATTTGTGCCTAAGCCTAAACAGAAATTTGTCAAGGCTGTTCACAAGGTCAAATGTTCAGTCATTGAGAACGTTGAGAATATTGAAATTAAGAATGTTGTTTTGCCTGATAAAGGCCAATTTTACAAGTATGCCGGACCCAGCCAAGCTTGGGTTCCGAAGAAGGTCTAATCCATTTGTATTGCAGGGCATTAAACAGGTACAACCGGTAGTGTGGATTCTTGACAGCGGATCGTCAAGACATATGACCGGAGATAGAGCCCTGCTATCAAATGTGGTTGAGAAAGCTGGCCCAGTGGTTACCTTTGGAGATAACAGCAAAGGTTTAACGGAGGGATATGGTTGTTTGCTAGCTGGAAATGTTATCATTTAAAATGTATATGTTGTGCAAGGACTTGAACACAATCTGCTTAGCATTAGTCAGTTCTGTGACAACGGCTACAATGTTTTATTCGACAAGCTGAAGTGTCAGATTCTGCACAAGAAAAGTGAAAAACCCTCCTTAATGGGAATCCGGAAAGGAAATCTGTTCGTAGCTGACATGAACTCTGGAAGCAATCTTAAAGTCAATTGTTTCTATGCAAAGGCATCGTCAGATGAGAGTTGGCTATGGCACAAGAGACTTTCTCATCTCAATTTCAAAACAATGAATTCTCTTGTCAAAAGAGAATTGGTAAGAGGTCTACCTCAGCTGGAATTCTCTCCAGAAGGACTATGTGAGGCTTGCCAGAAAGGAAAGTCAAAGAAAGCAAGTCACAAAGGCACTGACACATCTTCCATAACTGGTGTTCTGCAATTATTGCACATGGATTTATTTGGTCCAGTTAATATCCTTTCTATGTCAAAGAAGTGTTACTGTCTTGTGATAGTTGATGACTATTCCAAGTATACGTGGGTTTTATTTCTTCACTCTAAGGATGAAACACCACAAGTTGTGATTGATCATATCAAGATGATTGAGTTAGATTCTAACATCCCTGTTAGAGCAATAAGGTCAGATAATGGGACAGAATTCAAGAATGCACTTCTCAATGGATTCTGTACAGACAAAGGGATTACTAGACAATTTTTAGCTCCTAGAACCCCTCAGCAAAATGGAGTGGTAGAAAGGAAGAATCGTACATTGATTGAAGCTGCAAGAACGATGTTAAGTGAATCAGGTCTTCCAATGTACTTTTGGGCTAAAGCTGTCAATACTGCATGTTATACTCAGAATCGAACTCTAATCAACAAAGACTTCATTAAAACTCCTTATGAGATTTTGAATGAACAGAAACCTTCTATCAAATACTTTCATGTATTTGGTGCCAGATGTTTCGTGCTAAAGGATGGAGATGATCGTCGTGGTAAGTTCGAGGCAAAGGCATATGAGGGTATTTTTGTTGGATATGGAAGAAGATCATATAGAGTGTATATCATTGATCAACACAAAGTAACTGAAAGTGTCAATGTTACATTTGATGACACTAAACTCCCTAGTATCCAAACTGAAGATCCTTCTGAGAAACTGAAGTTTGATGATACGTCAGATTCAGAATCAGAACATGGTCAAGTACCTGAGGTTGTTGCTGGTGAAGAACCTGTTAATCCTGATGATACTCAAGGTAATAGTGATGGAAACTTTGGCAACAATGGGGATACCACTGCTACTGACGGAGAATCTTCAAGTCAACATGGCAACAACTCAGGGGGAGATGCTGAAGGATCATCTAGTAGGACACAACATCACAATGAATTTCAAGGCGAATCATCAAGATCAAATCTTCCAAGACAGACTATCTGGAATAAAGCTCACCCTTTTGAGTTGATTATTGGTGATCCAGATGTTGGAGTCAGAACTAGACGTGCTACTCAAAATGAGTGTCTGTTCTCAGGATTTCTTTCTGAGATGGAACCTAAGAAAATTGAAGAAGCACTGACTGATCCAGATTGGGTGATTGCTATGCAAGATGAACTCAATCAGTTTGAAAGTCAACAAGTCTGGAAACTGGTACCTAGGCCTGTACACAAGAAAGCTGTTGGTACTAGGTGGGTATTCAGGAATAAACTAGATGAAGATGGTGTGGTTATAAGAAACAAGGCAAGACTGGTAGCTAAAGGGTATTCTCAAGCTGAAGGCATTGATTATGATGAAACCTATGCTCCAGTGGCTAGACTTGAGGACATCAGGATATTTCTGGCATTCGCAGCATTTTCAAACTTTAAAGTTTATCAAATGGATGTCAAGAGCGCCTTTCTGAATGGAAAGCTGGATGAAGAGGTATATGTAGAGCAACCTCCTGGTTTTGAAGATCCAGATCATTTGGATTTTGTCTTCTTTCTTTTCAAGGCTATCTATGGGCTAAAACAGTCTCCAAGAAAATGGTATGACACTCTCTCTGAATTTCTTATTGAAAATAGCTTTATTAGAGGTGTCATAGACAAAACTCTCTTTTCTAAAACACATAAGAAGGATACTATATTAGTCCAAGTCTATGTGGATGATATAATATTTGGGTCTACTAATGATAATCTCTGTAAGAGATTTGCTAAGTTAATGCACAGCAAGTTTGAAATGAGCATGATGGGAGAGCTGAAGTTCTTTCTTGGATTACAAGTAAATCAAAGGTTAGATGGAACATTTATTTGTCAATCCAAGTATCTCAAGGAACTCCTCAAAAAGTACAATCTAGAGGATTCTGCATCAGCAAGGACTCCATCAACTACAGCTGTCAAGCTTGGACCATGTGAAAACTCCATTAAGGTAGATGTCACAAGCTACAGAGGTATGATTGGCTCGTTACTCTATCTTACTGCAAGTAGACCAGATATTATGTATGCTACATGTTTATGTGCAAGGTTCCAAGCGGATCCTAGAGATATTCATCTCGTTGCTGTTAAACGAATCTTAAGATATCTTAAGGGAACACCAAATCTAGGTATTTGGTACCCTAAAGAATCTGGTTTTAACCTTGTTGGATATACAGATTCAGATTACGCAGGAAGTGTTGTTGATAGGAAAAGCACCTCAGGAAGTTGTCAATTCCTAGGAAGCAGGCTAGTCTCATGGTACAGCAAGAAACAGCAAACAGTTTCCAACTCAACGACCGAGGCTGAATATATTGCTGCTGGAAGCTGCTGTGCTCAGATCTTGTGGATTAGGAACCAACTACGAGACTATGGCTCTGTATTGAACAAGATTCCTATTTTATGGGACAATACAAGTGCAATAGCCATCACCAACAACCCTGTGCAGCACTCGAGGACAAAGCACATTGACATCAGGTATCATTTTATTAGAGAGCACGTCATGAATGGTACTGTTGAACTATTTTTTGTTCCAACAGAAGAACAAATAGCAGATATTTTCACTAAACCACTTGACGAATCCACATTTACTAGATTAGTTGGTAAATTGGGCATGTTGAATAGTTTTAGTGATTAATTTAGTTAATATCTGTGATCTGTTCTTGAATGAATTTACAAATGAATTTTTCATAAATGAAAAATTCATTTGCAAATTTATTTTATCATTTTATCATATTTCTTGCTTATTTCTATGTAATATATATTATCTTATCTATTTTTATTTTCCCTACTTGTTAATTTAAAATATCTCAGAATATTTTATTTCCTCTAAAAATATTTTACTATGAATTTTATTTGCTAAAATTCAATAGAAATCTATTTTTGGAATAAAAAATAATAAATTCTAATATATTGTCTTTGTTTCTGTAAATATTATAGGTCTGTATTTCAGTTTTACCATTTTGTAATATAATTTCAGTACATTTATAGAGTCTGTACATATTTGATTGTATTTCTACTAAAATGACAATCGGCAAGACAATTGAAATTGTCTTGCTGAAAGTCATTTCGCTATATAATTGTCATATTAGTGTTTTTCAGTATACTTTATACTGGCAAGACAATCGGTATGACTATCAATTATCTTGCCAGTTATAAACAATATATATATATATTTTTTTATTTTATACTGGTATGACAATCGGTATGACTATCAGATTGTCATACCAGTTATATATACTCAGTGTTTATTTTGTTATTTCCTTTATTTCTGTTGATTTTTTCTTTTCCTTCTTTTGCCTGGTATGACAATCGGTATGACAATCCAGGATTGTCATACCAGCTGTCATATAAAGGAGTTTGTTTGTTTTGTTTTAAACCATTTTCAACTAAAAATTTCTTCTCATAAATTCAAACAGTTTTTGTCTTCAGTTTCTCTCTTCTCTCTCTTCGAACTGCTTCCTTCCTTGCTCGAGTTTTTACTCAGCAAACTGAATCTTCACTCTTGTGATATATACTTACATATATATACATACTGGAGTGCTGTCAAAATTTTCAAAATTTTTTTTATATATATCAGTTTGCCCCTTCAAATTCAATTTGTGTTTGTTGATTTTGAACTTTTTATTTTTATTTTAATTTCTGATTTGTGTCTTTTGGTTTTTCAAAACTGCGTTTGTGAGTTAAGAATTTTAACGAGATACATTTCTGTCTAAATTTTTCGATTATAATTAATTTAATTCGAATTATTAAATTAATTTAATTAATTCGAATTTTCTTAATATTATTCTTAAAATTCTGAAAAGCGTGTGTCTTATTATTATTTTAAATGGCTCTCAATTTCCAAATTGTCGCGCATAATCAGGTTGGTTATTTTAATCCGGAAAAATGTGATGTTGAAAAATTTAAGCCATGGATTAGATTTTTAAATGACCATTCGATTGTTAGCTCTGCTATTAAATCAAATGTGATTTTAAACGTCGATCTACTTAGACTGATTTGCACAACCTCTACTGTGGCCGATGATTCAAAATCTTTTTCATTCACCGTCGCAAACACACAGTATGTAGTTGATGAAACAGTCGTCAATCGTGCGTTAAATTTTTCACTAGACAATTTCTGTAATTTACCCTCTGAAAATGATATCACAAATTTTTTCAATGCTATTCACTATCAGGGGGTGATCAATTTAACCAAACTTTCTAAATCAAATTTGGTGTCTGAATGGGATATTTTCTTCGATACACTTTCCAAAGTGTTTGCCAACTGCACAAAATCCAATTTTCATAACATCACTTCCACTCTGCAGTATATTGGTCTGGCGGTTGTTTTCAATCAAAGGATCAATTTTGGCAAACTACTTTTTCCCATTCTCTTGAAACGTCTAACTTCTGCTTTACGTGATCATTCTACAAATCGTAGGGTATCATGTTACTATGCTCGTTTTCTCATGCTTATAGCAGATCATCTTCTCACACCTGAACACAAAGCCCTTTTTGCTAACTCTGCAGTAACCGAACCCCCTCCAGTTAGCAAAAAGATTTACACTCGCCAAGACACAACCTTCAAATTCATGCAAGTTCCAGTACTTGTATCTGCTTTCATGACCACTTATATTCCTTTACCTATTTTCAATCTTCCCGGCCATGAACAGCAACCTCAACCTCCAGTGGTTCAAGCCACCCAGGCTCCTCAAACATCAGATGCTCTTCCATTACAGGTAGTAATTCCTCACTCTCACTCCCTTCCTACTTCTGTTGAAAGACCCCCAGTGGTTGATAGGGCTGACCATGAAGTTGTAGAACCACAGCTTCAATCCCAGGTCATAGAGCCAAACACAGAGTCACATTCTATCTCAACCTCTCCCCCACTGTCTAAAATGTTACCCAGAAGATTACTAGGAAGTAGTACATTGTTAAATATGAGTGAACCCTCAGCTCTGCCTCCTCCTAAGAAAAGAAGAACATATTCTGAGGCATCTGAAAGCCCATCCTTGTCCTCCCAACAGGACATGGACTTTGAAATGGCCAATGAACAGTTACTAGAGGCATTCTCTCAACAGGATGCATCTATTGAAATTCGCCATAGGGCCATGGCATCTTGTACTGAGTCAAGCACAATTCCATTACTCACAATGGAACCATACACTTCCCCAGATCATACTCAGGACACACAGCGAGGAGTGCACGTAGAGTCGGTTACAGTGCCTGCCATAGTTACGGCAGAAGAGCAGTCACATGCTTCAGAGGGAAAATCTGACTCTCCGCCATCTTTAATAGAGTCATTTTCTCCCCTCCCAGATCCAACACCTCTGGCTCCCTTATGGGATTCTCCACTCGCAGATTTATCTGGAGAAAGTGGAGGGCAACTCGGTCAATCTATCCCTGAAGCAATTCAGACATCTATTCCAAAAGATTTGACAGTATTGACTGAGGATCGGGACTCGCGAATTCCCATTGCACCACCACTGACCTCTCTTGAAGAGGCTAGGGTGATTTTTAATGCAGGTACAGAAGAACAGCAACAGGAAGACTCCTCACGAGCAATTATATTGAGAGAAACACATGCACGTGAGGTGAGTGAACCAAACACGAGTGAAATTCAGGTGAGAGCACACACAGACACTGATACTGTAAACCTGTTAGCTCAGATTGCTGCCCTAAAAGAAGAACTTGCTAAAAGCCAAGCTGAAGCTCAAGCATTTAAAGCACAAGTGGTTGAACGGTCTTCTTCTTCCACCTCTGTCAACAATCAGCTTGCAATCATAAGGAATGACATCTCAGATCTAAAGACCACTGTAATACCAAAGCTCAATTCTATTCAGGACACTCCAACTTTATCAGCTGATGACATATCCAACTTCTGCTCTCTACACACAAGAATGACTTCTCTTGAAGACCTCGTTGAGATGAATCATTCACTGGACTCCTCAAGATTTCTAAAGATAGAGACGGGCATGGAACATCTCAATGAAGGGATGAAGCACCTATATTTCATGATCAAGAATTCTCATTGCCCTAATGAAGAACAAAGAACTTATTTTGAAGGACCGTCTGGTGGAGGATCAGGCTCTGGAGGTGATGGAGGTTCCAAAGGAAAGTCAGTAGAGGATCCCTCAACTAAGGGGGAGAAGAAAGGGAGTAGTGCCAAAGGGAAAGAAAAAGATACCTCTGCTGGAAACAAAGGAAAGGCTGATGATGTCTACTACAGTGGAGAACAGGATGACTTTGATATTTTTGACATTCCCACTGAACCAGTTCAGGAAGATAAAGATGGGTTATTTGAAGCTGAAGAGGAAAGTGATTTTGGAGAATGGGAAGAAGAAGCTCAAGTGGATCCTATGTTTGAGAAAGAATTTCAGAAGGAGCAGTCAGAGATGAAAAGAAACGAAGCTGAACTCAAGAAGGTCTCTCAGATCATTGACATGAGAAAAGACATTCAAAGAACAGAAACTCTTCAAAAGCAACGTCTTCATGACATTAAGGCTCAAGAAAGGAGAAGAGATGTCAGACTAAAGATTGGTGAAAAATGGGATGAAGCTAGGAGAGTACTTGATATGCCTCAGCTGAGCACTAACAATGATAGGCAGTTCTTACATCTTCTTGACAAGCTGGAAATCTCAAATCCTAACAATGACATGTACATGAATGCTATCAAGACTGAAGTCTCAAGGATCACAGCTGCTTTTGATAGATCCCTAAATGAGATGAGCATTTTTGTATATTGTCAGAGTGAAGGATCATTCAAGGTGTCACTTCATCTATTTGAGAATCGTTCTTTGTCAGAGATTTGGGTTCTTTTAAACAAAGTCAGAAGAAGCTCAGAATTGAATGAAGTTCTTCGAGAAAGGCTTAAAGAGTTTGCCAGCAGGGCTAGTCCTCAAGTGGTCAACAATCCTCATCAGGTGAGATTCTTTAAGTCTGATTGTCTTCAAATCTGTCAGCTAGATGTACAATCTCTTAAAGACTACTCAGCTAAGCATCTGGTCTGGATGGAACATCATTTGAGAACTGCTGGATATTCATCCATGTTGAAGACTCAAGCTGCTGACTTGATTCAAGCTTATTGTGAAAAGAATGTTAAAAGGTACAATCAACTCAAGAATAAGCTGAAGTCAGTTGGAGTTCAACCAGTCAGACCAGCAAGCTTCACTTCAGAAAAGGATCGTGTCTTTGACAAGGAATTGCTTCAAGATTTAGAAGAAGGTGAAGTCAGAAGAGAAGACAACTGAAGTCAATTAGCTCAAAACTCAATGTAATATGATTAGAGCTTTATGAATCAAGATAGTCTAATGTAGTTATATGTTCAGGCTAGAGGAACATCTATCTTGTATTCACTTGTAAATTTCATTTGGAATCTGGAAAATGTTAAATATAATCCAGAACTTTTCTGCTATTTACTTTACATTACTGTTTATATCTTTTTCTTATTTGTTAGTTGAGTTATCCTCTAGGTATTTGCTGTTATTGTCTAACAAGCAAATAGGGGGAGATTGAAAGGCATATGTCATAGCCTACTCGTTTATTCGAGTATTTAACTCAACTCAAATAAGAATGTAATAAGTAAATAGTGGATCTATCATCAGAGAGATCTCACAAAGTAACATCTGTCATAGAATAAAGAAACATTGTTCATCTGCAGACTTGAAGATTCACTGGAAGAAGTTCAAGAATTTGATCATGCCTTAGTGATATAAATCAAGATCGTGGATTTAATCAAGTGACAGAGATCTCGTCAGGGTATTATTTATTACAAGGATTCAATCAGAATATCAAAGTCAAGACATGAAGAAACGTCACGGAAGTTAGTCACTCATGAACCAGACAGTACATCGAGTGTCAGCATTGAAGTGGCGGAATTGATTCATAAGTCTCAGTGACTTTCAGAAGATTGTTAGAAGAATGGATGATGCTCAGGGTTAGTATTAATTCTCTATTAATTAATTAAGTCATATAATTTAATTAAGAAAATAAATTATATCTGCAAAGATTAATTTATTGATTAATTGAATTAAATTGATTAATTAATTTAGAATTAATATTAAGGATTTACAAGATTTTAATTGGTTTAAAATCTGCTTAAATTCAGCAAGACAATTCATTTGAACTAGTATGACAATCGGTATGACAATTGATAGTCATACCGAAAGTCATGCCAATACATTTAATTGTCTTATTAGAATTTCTGTTTAGATTAAAATCTGTTATTAATTCAGCAAGACAATTTATTTGAACTAATATGACAATCGGTATGAGAATCAATAGTCATACCGAAAGTCTTGCTAGCTCATTTTAATTGTCTTGCTAGTTGTAAATTTTGTCATACCGAAAGTCTTGCTGGCCAAAGAGATTGTCATGCCAGTACATGTTTACATTCGGCTGTTTGATAAAAAGGAGCAGAAGTCTATTATTTCACTATCGAAAAAAAACAGAACACAAACTCAAGAACAAAAGAAAAAGGAGCAGAAAAATATTTCATCTCATCTGCAACTTCAAGATCAATTTCTAGATTGTAAAGTTAAATCCAATCAACTAGAAATACTTATCTTGTTCTTGTGTATCAATCTAGCGGATTAAAATCCCTAGAACTTAATCTCAAATCGCATTTAGCATTTGATCTTTTAATTACAAAAATAGAAAAAGTTCATGTCGAATTTATTCTAGATTTGTAATAATTGATTTGAGATTAATCCCTTGTAACCGATACCGTAGTTGTAACACCTTTCAAGTTTAATAAAAGTTTTATTTAACTTGAATTTTGTTTCACAATTTTATTCCGCATTTTATTCGACTAAACGGTATTGTTTGCATTCAACCCCCCCTTCTACAAACAAATTGGGACCTAACAGATCCTCTTACAAGCTTGATCTTTCCAAAGAAATCGAGAACACAAAGTTAGACATTGAAGTTTCTAAAAGTCCGATTGAAAGAACTGTAAAAATGAGGGTCTTACCATTGTGCTCGTCGTGATAATGAATTGTTAAATCAACAAATCAAAGACCTTGAGAAAGAGGTCAATGAATTAAGACTTGTGCACATTAATCAAGATAAACTAAAAGAACAAGTATCTTTTCTAGAGAATAGAGTTGACTGTTATAGACAACTCGAAACTATTCTCAAAGACAAGATCACCGGTCTTGAGGCTAAGGTTAAAGCTTACTTTAATTCTTGTTCGAAGTCCAAAGAGTTTTACAATAAGCAAGCTGTTAATCAAACACATGGAATAGGTTATGATTACAATGCTGCTATTGGAAAATTAGGCATAAACTCCCCTCCTCATGTATGTGCTAAAGGCAGGGAAGTACCACATGTGCTTAAGGGTGTTGATGAACCCCTCTATAAAGAATCAATTGCTGAACCATTTGATGAGACCTCTTTTATTATTCAAGAAGAAATCCGTGCTGAAGATAATGCTAATGGGAAAGCTGTCTCCAAGTCAAGTGTGTCAAAAGTTCCAGTCAAGGTTGTGAAAGCAACTGAGACTAACTCAGACACACATGAGTTGGATAACACAAGTGCCATGTCTACCATGCATAAGTTGCCTATTGTTAATCCTTCTCATAAAGCATGTGGTGTTCCTGATTGTATGTCTTGTGCTTTTAATCTGTTGTTTGCTTATTTTAATGGTAAGCATGTTTCTAATGATAAGACTACTCCTCGTCAGCATGTGAATAATAGAAAGCATGATAGGTCTAAGACTGCTAGTCCTCCTAAAGCTAGAAAGGAGACATTTGTGCCTAAGCCTAAACAGAAATTTGTCAAGGCTGTTCACAAGGTCAAATGTTCAGTCATTGAGAACGTTGAGAATATTGAAATTAAGAATGTTGTTTTGCCTGATAAAGTCCAATTTTACAAGTATGCCGGACCCAGCCAAGCTTGGGTTCCGAAGAAGGTCTAATCCATTTGTATTGCAGGGCATTAAACAGGTACAACCGGTAGTGTGGATTCTTGACAGCGGATCGTCAAGACATATGACCGGAGATAGAGCCCTGCTATCAAATATGGTTGAGAAAGCTGGCCCAGTGGTTACCTTTGGAGATAACAGCAAAGGTTTAACGGAGGGATATGGCTGTTTGCTAGCTGGAAATGTTATCATTGAAAATGTATATGTTGTGCAAGGACTTGAACACAATCTGCTTAGCATTAGTCAGTTCTGTGACAACGGCTACAATGTTTTATTCGACAAGCTGAAGTGTCAGATTCTGCACAAGAAAAGTGAAAAACCCTCCTTAATGGGAATCCGGAAAGGAAATCTGTTCGTAGCTGACATGAACTCTGGAAGCAATCTTGAAGTCAATTGTTTCTATGCAAAGCCATCGTCAGATGAGAGTTGGCTATGGCACAAGAGACTTTCTCATCTCAATTTCAAAACAATGAATTCTCTTGTCAAAACACAAAGTTAGACATTGAAGTTTCTAAAAGTCCGATTGAAAGAACTGTAAAAATGAGGGTCTTACCATGCTTATTTGAATTCGAATTGTGAACAAGAGTTGTAGGCCATCTCAATACCGTTTCAACGATATGTAGAACACAACATTTGAGTGAGAAATGAAGGAGATACATCAGTTTTAATGTGCTGGTTCTGTTTTGGCCGAGAGCAATGGAAATGGGGGAGGAAGATGAGAGCTTGTGTTGACTTGAACTTGTGGTGGAAATGAAATGATTTTAGGATATTTACTTGACTAGTTGTTTTGTTTAAATTAGTGGAAAGTGACATAAGCATGGTGATGTCATCAAGCTTACATAATCCTTGCCACTTGTCTCATCCTTATGGTGGAAGCATATTTTTAAGCTTAATCCTTATATTAAGATGTTAACTAAGTGCATTAATCTTGCACTAATTGACCCTCCTCCTTGCCTCTTGCATTACTTAGTCGTTTAATTATTTACGACTCATTTATTGTTCATTCTCGTTGATCGTTTGAGGGATCATATCCGGGATCTCATTACTTGGGTTCCCCTAAACCTTTCTCAATATTTCATATTCCTTTTATGGTCCTCTCTTATAATCCTTGAATTTAAATCCTTTTAATCATGTTACCTTATACTCAATTCTTTCGGTATCTGGTGGATTTTCGGGAAAAATCAAAGTGTTCGAATTTAGATTCTGACGATCTTTACATACACTTATATACCATATGGAGTACTAATAAGATCTCAGAATATCAATAAAAGAACTCCTACATTGTGTGGCATGAAAAGTTTTCTTAATCAGCATAATCAGCAAAATCACTATTCATCAGTGTTTCAAAGATTCCAAATATTGGGGTTATTATAGTATGGTTTGGTACATGCTAATGCATGTTGTGTAAAAACCAGTATTTACTGTTCTATAAATTAAACACTGGATGCTTTGTTTTAGGTTGTAACAAATAGATCTAAAATCTCTTGTAACTCTCAAGAGAGAAGCTGAGTTCTTAAAATACCAAGAACACAAAACTTTGTAGCAAACACTAGCTTGATGTTAATATAAAATTAAGTGAGTTTTGAAAGATATTGTGTTCATATGCATGTTTTAATTATTCTGTTAAAACATATTATCTCTAAAATATAAATTACTTTGTTAACCGTTATTAAAAGTTCAAAAAGACATTAAATTTGTTTAAAACACATTCAACCCCCCCCCCCCCTCTGTGTTGTATTCATTACCCAACAAGTGGTATCAGAGAAAAATCTAAAAGTAAACATATTAAAGATCCTGGAAGAATGAATACACAGAAACTGAGCAATACTAAAATCCCTACCTTTGACAGATCTAACTATACACTATGGAAAAAGAAAATGCTGATGTTTATCAGGATGGCCAATCCATTATATATTCAGATCCTCAAGAATGATCCTTTCACTCCTATTGTAAGAGTTGAGGAATCTATAGATGCACACATGGTCATTCATGTTCATTATGCTCCTAAAGATCCTTCAGAATACACTGAGCCTGAGAAAAAAAAAGTCTCTCTAGATAGTGCTTGCAAATGATCTGTAATGTACAATAACATGGTCAACTATAACACAATCAAACAGATCTGGGAGAAAATAGAGATATTATATGAAGGAACAGAGGAAGTTAGGTCAAACCAAATGAGGATTCTGGTTTCTCAGTATAAAGGGTTTATGGCTAAACCAAAAGAAGGAATCACTGAAGTTTTTGAAAGGTTCAATAAATTGATAAATGACTTGCAGCTACATGATAAGTATTATGAGGCTGAGGAGGTTAACCTAAAGTTTCTGCTAGCTCTTCCTGACCATCTTGAACAGAAAAATCAGCCATTAGAGAAGGAAGAGATTTGAGCAGAATAACTTTGGAAGTTCTATATGGAATCTTGAAAACTTATGAACTTGAAATGCTGCAAAGAAAGTCATTAAAAGCACACCATGGTCATATTGTTGATGGTTCAAGTGCTTTAGCTGTAAATGACAAAGTAGAAAGTGAAGATGAGCAAGATGATCAAGTTTTAGTTATTCAAGCTATGGAACAGAAGAACAAAGGACCTCAGAAGCAAGTTGTGTTGGAACTGGAGGAAGATGGATATTACACCTTGGATGAACTAGATGAAATGGATCAGTCCATGGCTTACATGGCTAGAAAATTTTCAATTATTAGAGTCAAGAAGCCAAGGTTTTTCAAAGGCAAGGGACAATCTTCCAACAGTAACAATTAGAAACCAAAAACTCAGTTCAATTCAATTTGCAAAGGTGGCTACAAAACAGGATCTGTAGACATATCAAAGATAAGGTGCTTCAACTGTGATGAGTTGGGTCACTTTGCTACTGAATGTAGAAAGCCTAAAAATGTGAAGAAAGACAAGGCATATATTGAACTGAAAGTAAAGTATGAAGCTCTCTTGAAGAAGCAGTCTGGTAAAGCTTATATTGCAGAAGGAAAGAGTTGGGATGACACTGATATTGATGATGAAGATGAAGAAGTTGGAAATTATGCACTCATGGCTTTTGAGCAAGGAGAAGCATCTACTTCAAAATCAAAGGTACCAACTCTAATTACTATTGATTTAAATGCTAGTCAATATAAGGAGACTGTGGAAAAGATGAGTGTAGAGGTGTTCCATATACACACTAGCTTAGTAGCTGCTACTAAGGAAGTCAGTAGGATAACAAAAGCTAATAAGAAGCTTGAGAGTCGGAAGTAAAAGATGAATCTACTACTTGTGGAGCTTGAGTGAGTCAAGCAAGAAAATGAATATTTGAAAAATAAGCTGAAGTGTGCCAATGAGATTAAAACTGTGTTAAGACAGAAGATTGAAAAGAATAAAGTTAAGTTAAAATATTTCAAGAATGCATCTGAGTTGGTTGGATAATACAATGAGAAGAACAAACCATGTGCTAATGAAGCTATTGGTCTTGACTACAGTGCCTTGAACAACAAGAAGAAAGATACTGGTGGTAAAGGAAAAGCAACAGAAAATGAAGATGTTCCAACTATGCTGAAAAAGGTTGATTCACCTATCTTCAAAGCATGTGAAGTAGATTTCAGTGAAGAATATTTGATCATAAAGCAAGAGATTGTTGATGAAGATAATGAGAAGAAGCATGCAAAAACAACTCCAACTTTCAAAACTGAAAAAAGCCCATGGTCAACCAAGATTCCATGACACCTGTCAAGGAAATGAAAACTGAAGATGCAAGAAAGAAGAAGAAAAATATAAATGGGAAGATTGGGATAAACAAGAGAATTTTTTTTGCTTATGTTGCAGATGCTCCAAGGAAGCAATGTCAAACATGTGGCTCTGTAAATCATCTAACTCACCTTTGTAAAAAGGTTGTTAGCAAGCCAGTAGAAGGAGCTTGCAAGTACAATGAAGCAAATGCAAATGATCCCTATTCATTCTGTGACAAGTTTAATTGCATTCCTTGCAACTTGAAACTGATGAAAAGTTGCCACAAGATGAGAGTAGACCTCAAAGAAGTAAAAATTTGGTCTACATCAAAAAAGGAAAATGCACAACAGTCAATGAACTCTATTTTATCTGAAACAACTCATTTTGATTCAGCTCACTCTGTTAACAAGAAGAAAGTACCCAACACTGCTTGGGTTACTAAACACACTTTAACTCATTGTGTGCAGGGGAAAAAAGAAGAGGGCCATATGGATTATATATAATGGATGCTCAAGATATATGACAGGTGATATGGCCCTGCTATCACAGTTTGAGGAGAAGGCTGGCCCATTGATGACTTTTGGAGACAACAAGCAAAGGCTTCATAATGGGATGTGGAAAATTGATTACTGGAAATATTTTCATTAATGATGTAGCACTGGTAGCTGGTCTTGAAGTGAATCTTCTCAGTGTCAGCCAATTTGCAGACAAAGGTTTTAAAGTTTTATTCAACAAAGAAGAATGCACTTTTATCAACAAGAAAACTGGTGAAGTTGCTCTGAAAGGAGCAAGAAAATGAAGCTTATTTGTTGCAGATCTGGACTCGGAAAATAAAGATGAAATGTGTTGCTTCTACACCAAGGCATCTGTAGAACAAAGTTAGATATGGCATAAGAAGCTGTCACACTTGAATTTCAAGGCAATTAACACTCTGGTCAAGAAGGAGTTGGTGAGAGACATGCCTAATCTGGAGTTTGCTCAAGATGAAGTCTGTGATGCTTGTCGAAATGGGAAAATAAAAAGATCAAGTCACAAGAGTAAAACTGTGAATTCTATAAGTGCACCTTTGCAACTTATTCACATGGATTTGTTTGGACCAGTTAATGTCTAGTCAATTTCAAGAAAAAGATATGCACTTGTGATGGTGGATGACTACTCAAGTTACACATGGGTAGAATTTATGCACTCCAAAGATGAAACCCCACACATCATAATTGAACACATCAAGAAGATTGAGAACCAAGCTGAAGATCAGAATTGTGTGAAAAGATTGAGGATTGACAATGGAATAGAATTTGGGAATGCAACCTTAACTGAATTCTGCAAAGACAAAGGCATTGTTCAAGAATTCTCAGCAGCTAGGACATCTCAACAAAATGGTGTAGTTGAGAGAAAGAACAGAACATTGGTGGAGGCTTCTAGGACAATGCTACAAGATGGAAAGTTGCCAACTAGTTTTTGGGAATAGGCTGTTAACACTGCATGCTATACTTAAAACAGATATCTCATTAACAAGAATCTTGGCAAATCACCCTACCTAATCTAATCTAAAAGAAAGCCTACTGTAAAGCATCTTCATGTGTTTGGAAGCAAGTGTTATGCATTAAAGGACAGCTCTGAATATGTGGGAAAATTTGACTCTAAAGTTTTTGAGGCAATTTCTCTAGGATATTCATTGGAAAGAACTGCATACAAAGTCTCTGTGATCGAGCAAAAGAAGATTATGGAAAGCATAGATGTTACCTTTGATGATGACAAGTGCCCAGGCTTGGAGTGCCTTGATGAAAATGAAGCTGAAGCCCTAAAATTTGAAAATCTTAACATTGATAGTGATTCTGATGATGAAGCTGAAGTCATTACAAATCATAGAACAAATGAAGAGTCAAATGAACAAGTGAATCATGAGAATGGAAGCTCATCTAAAGAACCTGAATTTGATAGCACAAATTCAAGGGGAGAAAGAGAAGAAAATTCTGGTAGTCATGACATTAATGAAGAAGATGTAGAAAACACAAGTCAACAAACTCACACAAGGAAGTGGGATAGAAGTCACACTAGAGAATCAATTATTGGAGATCCAACTGGTGGAGTGAGGACTAGAAGTGCAACTGCAAATGAATGCCTTCATGCATGCTTTCTGTCATAAATTGAGCCAAAGAAAACTGAGGAAGCTCTTCTTGATCCTAATTGGATATCTTCTATGCAAGAAGAGTTAAATTAGTTTGAGAGAAATATAGTTTGGAAATTGGTTCCTGCACCAAACAATAGAAGTTTTATTGGAACAAAGTGGGTATTCAAGAACAAGATGGATGAAAATGGAATTGTTACCAGAAATAAAGCAAGGCTAGTTGCAAAAGGCTACTCACAGGAGGAAGGAATTGATTATGATGAAACTTTTGCTCCAGTTGCAAGAGTTGAAGCAATAAGGATTTTCCTGGAATTTTCTGCACATTCAAACTTCAAAGTATATCAAATAGATGTGAAGAGTGCATTCCTTAATGGTGAGTTGGAAGAAGAGTTTTATGTGCAACAACCACCTGGATTTGAAGATCCAGAATTTCCAAATTTTGTATACAAGCTCCTCAAGGCTCTCTATGGACTTAAACAAGCACCTGGAGCTTGGTATAACACACTATCACAATTTTTGATTAGGCATGGATTCACTAGAGGTATAATTGACAAAACTCTCTTCTAAAAGAAGCATGGTGATGATATGATCCTAGTACAGATCTATGTGGATGATATTATCTTTGGTTCTACTAATGAAAAGCTGTGCCAAAGATTCTCTCAGCCTATGCAGAGTGAATATGAAATAAGTATAATGGGGGGAATTAAGTTACTTTCTTGGACTTCAAGTCAGTCAAAGAAGTGATGGAATCTTCATCAACCAAACTATGTCAAAGATTTTGCTGGATGCAGGGTTGACAGGAAGAGTACTAGTGGAAGCTGTCAATTTCTTGGACAAAGACTTATATCCTGGTATAGTAAGAAATAACACTTTGTATTAACTTCTACAGCTGAGGCTGAATACATAGTTGCAGGAAGTTGTTGTGCTCAAGTGCTTTGGATTAGAAATCAGCTAATAGATTATGGCCTAGTGTTATACAAAATTCCTATCATGTGTGACAATACTAGTGCTATATCTATTGTGGCTAATCCAGTTAATCACTCTAGAACAAAGCACATTGATGTAAGGTACCATTAATTAGAGAACATGCTGCAAATGGTATCATTGAGTTCACTTTTGTTCTAATAGAAAAATAATTAGATGACATATTTACTAAACATTTGAATGAAGCAACTTTCACCGGACTTGTAGGTGAAATTTGTATGCTTAATTCTTCATCCTAAGGCAAGAACTCAGCTAATTTGTTGCAGCAGATTAATTTCTTGTAAATCAAAATTAATTTGATTTATTTAGAAATTAAGTGGAATATGAATTATAAATATTTCAGAAATCTCTGCATATTTATTTTTCAAATTTTTAAAATTTTAACTTGGAATTTTTCAAATTCTAAGTAAACTGTCTGGATGTTGATTTGCATTTTCAATATGTAAAATTAGCAATGTAAAATCAAAGTAATCAAAAGTATTTAGAGAACCGAGTTCTCGATAAGTCTAATTGACTCATCGACAAGTCATTTTAAGACTTCTCGAGTGAGTTCTCGAAAAGTCAATTTCCTGACTTCTCGAGTGACTTCTTGATAAGCTTTATTATGACTTATCGATAAGTCATTGTAGAGCTCTCTATAAGTGTTAAATTACAGAGTTCTCTACAAGTATAATTTTAGACTTATAAATAACTCAGAACTGAAATAATTTAATCCAATAAATTATTTTGGTAAAATACTTTTGGAAAAATTATTTTAATTTTATTTTGATTTATTCAAATAAAAATTGGAATCAACTCAGTCCATTTTGGACAAACTGGGTATTTATTTGACAACTCGATAAACTTATTTTTAGTTCTCTACAAGAATAAAACAAAATGACTTATCGATATTTTTTTCACTTTCTAAAATGATTTCTCGATAGATAAACTCCAATCGTCTATTTCTGAGTTCTCGACAAGTCATTCACTTTTACTATAAATACCCAGACACCTCGATACACATATACTTACGCCTTCGAGAACTCTAAGTGACCTAGCCTTTTCAATTCAAAACCGATTTCTCTCTCGTCTGAAATCCTTTTTCACTAATTTTTCTTGCCCATTCATTCCTACTCAACAATAATGGCACTCAATATTGTTAGAGCTAAAATCCCAAAACAAGGAACCAACTATCTTGCTTTCACTAATGCTAACCAAGCCCATGAAAATTTCAAGGGGTTTGTGAAATTTTTGTCCGAATCTTATCTTGCAGGTGCTTTAACTGCTAATCCAATCCTATACTTGAATGTTCTGCATGAATTCTGGACAACAACTATGGTGAGAACTGTTATGAATGAAAACTCTGTGTCCTTGGTGGTAACTTGCTCAATTCGAGGCCCACAGATAGAGTTCAATGAGCAAGATATGAATGCAGCTTTGGGTCTTCCAACTGCAAATCTAGTGGAGATGCCAACACAGGATGAGCTAGATGAGTGCATGGATTTTATCAACTGTGGTGGAAGAATCAACCTGGCAAGTTTGAAAAGAATAAACCTAAGGAAGGAATGGTCCTTTGTGTTTAATTCTATAGTAAGGGCCTTCACATGTAGGAAGACAGGATATGACAACATCTCAAGTGTGGTGCAGAAGCTGGTGTTCTCATTAGCCCACAACAGACACTTGAATGTTGGTCTATTGATCCTGGAAGAACTTTCCACCAGGCTAACTATGCCCCAATCTGCAAGAGGTAAGGAAATTTTCTTTTCTACATTTATTATGTCTACTTTAAATCATAAACTATCAGACATACATTTGCTGAATGGTATAGAACACAAAAATAGGCAATTATAAGCAAGTTTCCAAAATTATATTTGGTTCACTTACTACAAATAACAAGGTAACTGTGAGTCTGAAAATCACTCCATTCATGATGGAGAGGTTTAGGACTTACCCTTACCCTATGCCTAATATGAGATCAAATGCACAATCTAGTACGGCTATGATCCCTGAACCTATAGAAGTACAAGTACAGGAAAACCAGCAGTGGCCTTCCCAAGCTGAGACCATTTCTTCAAAACCAATAGTAGCTAGGAAACCAACCACTTCATCCTCTCAAAAGGGTGAAGTGAGTAAAAAGAAGAGAAAGGAAATAACCCTTACTGTATTGAATGAGAGTGGTGATGAACAAACACCAACTGAGTCACCCTTGGTCAGAAAGCCAAAGAATGCTAAGCAAACTGAGTTGACCACTCTAGACACCACTCATCCTCTCAAAAGAATGTAGTTATAAACAAGGGACTTGAACAGAAACCAGGGGCATCATCTCAACAGGGTGTCTCTATTAAAAAGAGCATTCTCCCAAATGCACCATGTAAAGATTCTGCACAACCATCACTTGATCAAATACAAGTGTATGGAAGGAGAAATAAGGATGGCACACACAAGGAGAGCACCTCCCTTGAAGCTCCCTCAACCATTTAGGGGGAGCTGCCAACACTCACTATTGATCAACAACTTCTAATCACTCAATTTTTTTCTCATACTGCACTTGAATCCATTCCTCAAGTGCAAATTCACTCAAGTGACATGGTTCAAGAAACCATGCTCACCACCCAGAAACTAAATTTAGATGGTGAGAGGCTACTAGCTGGGGTAGACCTTGATGACACCATCACAAACATGAGGTATTCATCAGTTTTTACTGAAGACCCCATGGTGATCACAAATGCACCTTCATGTGCAAATCAGCCTTCACAGGCTGTTAGGTTTGAGGGTAGTACTCCTGGGGGGAGCTATCTAAATCCTCTCTAATTCAATTGGAGGTTCCTGTTCCAGGAACAACTCCCCTCAAAACCTTAGCAGAAATTGCATTAGCAATTGATGTTAGGAGTACAATTGCCAATGACCCTATTATGGGAGAGGTAAGTATAGCACATTTAAGTGATAGTGTGGTGCAAGACACGCAAGGGTTTGAGACTGGTGCACATGACAGTAACCCAGTCAAATCCCCTTCAATTCAATTGGAGGTTCCCACCACAAGTGGAGAATAATAACTTGTCATAAATACAGAGAAATATGTGAGTCAAATTGTGACTCTTGTCATCGGTGGTTTTGATCCTACTAAAAAACCCTCCACCTCTCAAACTCAACCAACTCATCTAGTCTCTAAATTTCTACAAGAAGCTGCAACTCAACCTACTATTGAAGATTTCAGGGTTGATCAGCTAGCAGGACTTGCACAGATCTCTCAACAAGTCCTCACATCAGATATGTCCAATCAGGACTATCTAGAAATACTGTTATCTTATCAAACAGATGTGGAGGACCAACATGCCAAAATAGTAGATGAAGCTGGCAGAGATGTAAACTGTGATGCATGGTTGGATAAGGAGTTCAAGATAGAAATGGACACACTCCTAGCTCAGTTTAGAGAAGAGTATCTCACCATTCTAGGAAGCAATGCCAGAAGCCTATCTTCACAGGAAGTCTATGATGCAGTAAATGAAGTGTCTAAAACTCAGCTCAAGGCCTTTCATAATTTTGGGAAGGCCACTGGCAATCAAGACAAAGTAATGGGAATGGTGAGGAGAAAGATGGATGAGATAATCCATTTACAGGTAGAGATCAAGAAATAATTTAAAACCTTTTCAGAACCAATGTCAAGGTATGATCTAAGTGGGGTGGACAAAAGTGTGACACGGCTGAAGGAATCCTTTGTAGCTTTGCACAAGGTAGTTCAAGATCACATCACAAAATCTAATGACACAAGGTGGAAGTTGGATCAAATGCACACTACAAGATACACTCCCTTTTGGTCATTGATATGTTAGATATATTTGAGATGTCATGTCTAATCTGTTGTGTTTAGCTTCAGAACTTAGTATCAGGACTCACTGGAAATCAGAACTTACTGAAGTCAGAACTTATATCAGAACATAAGGCCATCAGGATTTATATCAGGACTTAAGTGCGGGTACTTCAGATAAGAATTGCAGCTGATTTACAGGAGGGGATCTGGACTAAAACAAAGGAAGATATGCATGAAGAGTTGGAAAACTAAAAAACTTATAGAAGATAATATCTGATTGATATATTTTAGGAGACAAAATTATATTCCATATCAATTAGAAGATATCTTGTAACTGTGTACTATATAAACACGGCCTAGGGTTTATACTATATGTGTTATCATTCACGAGAACATTATACATTATAACCTAGCAGCTCTTAGTGATATTGTTCATCACTGAGAGAGTAGTTTAACCTAATTTGTAACAGATCTTATTATATTGAATAAACTTGATTATTGTTACATACTTGTGTTCTAAATCGATTTGATTGAATAAACACTATATTCAACCCCCTTCTATAGTGTTGTATGACCTAACAAATCGTATCAGAGCTTCTCTGTTGATATACAAATAGTGAGATCCAGTTTACAATCATGTCTGAAGAAACACAAACTCCAACTAAGCCCACCAAAACTCAAGATACTCAAAACAATCAAACCCACAGTCGATATGAAACCATTAGGGTTCCCATATTGAGAGCATCTGAGTATCCTATATGGAAGGTAAAGATGGCTATATTTCTGGAAGCCACAGATCCAGAATACCTTGATAGAATTAATGATGGACCATATAAGCCTACCAAGCTTTCTGTGGCAGTTGCTGATTAACCAGCAAAGATGATACCAAAGGAGAAAGATGATTACACAGCTGAAGACATCTCATCTATTGCCAAGGATGCAAGGGTAAGGCATCTGCTGCATAGTGCAATTGACAATGTCATGTCAAACAAGGTAATTGGATGCAAAAATATGAAGGAGATATGGGATGCTTTGGAGACAAGATGCCACGGAACTGATGCAATCAAAAAGAACATGAAGACTATACTCATACAAGAATATGAGCACTTTGACTCAAAAGCTGATGAGTCATTAACTGATTTATATGACAGGTTTGCCAAACTCTTGAATGATTAGTCACTGTTGGACAAGGAATATGATCTTGAAGATTCAAATCTAAAATTCCTTTTAGCTCTTCCTAAAAATTGGGATTTGAAGTCTATTACCATAAGAGACAACTATGACCTTGCTGAAACTACTCTTGATGAAATTTATGGTATGCTCAAGACTCATGAACTTGAGATGGATCAAAGGAGCAAAAGGCATGGAAGAAAGTCAAAGACAGTTGCTCTTAAAGCTGAGGAGGAATCTCCTAAAGTGGTTGTCTTAAAGAGGGGCAAAGGAAAGGCTCTCATCATACAGTCTGATTCAATGTCATCATATTCTGATGAAGATGATTCAGAATCTGAAAATTTATCTGAAGTGGATGTTGATGCAGAGATGATGCAACTGTGTGCTCTTATGGTGAAGGGTATCACAAAGATAGCCTACAAGAAATTCAGAAAGGGTAAGAAGTTTTCCAGGAAAGGTGGAAGTTCTGAAAAGAAAGGGTTCAGAAAGTCTGATGGCAAAGGAGGAAAGTCTGAAAGAGGAGATAACTCAAATGTCAAATGCTTCAATTATGGTGAAAGAGGCCACATCTCTCCTGACTGCAAGAAAGGAAAAACTGATAAAGGCCAGGAACTTATCACAATGAAGAAAAACTAGGCAGACACTTCAGATTTTGAAGAAGAGGTGAACTATGCCTTGATGGCAAATGCTGATAGCAGTTCTGATGCTGCTGAATTGAAGGTACCTGAATTAACTCTTGCTTTTCATACTAATGATATTTCTGAGCTAAGATTATATCTTAAAACCATGTTCATTAGTTTTAGAGATCAAACTTTACCAAATGAAAGATTAACATCTGAAAGTCTTGCTCTTAGAAACAGAAATGACTACTTAGAAAAGGAGTTAGTTATGTTCCATCAAACTCAGAAAGAAAGAGATGAGGCTTTGTATGTTAGAGATGAAGTGCTAAAATTGAATAAATCTCTTAAATCTGAACTGGAAAAGGAAAAGGAGATAATCAAAACTTGGACTAACTCTGGAAGAACAACTCAGAAAATCTTAGAAAATGGAAATTGGAAAGAAGGTCTAGGTTACCTAGATGATAAAGAAGAAAAGGAAACTGTGTCATCTAAACAAAACTTTACCAAGAAAGATGAAAAGCCTAAAGTTAATCCTGTCAAGTTTGTGTCAAATTTTGATGTGTCAAAATCTGAAAAGATGAATGATTCTAAAAGAGAAGTCAAAGAAAATTCAACTTCTGACAAATTAAAACAAGACAAACCAGCTTCAGTAAACATAAGTTTAATGACAAAGAAGCAACTTAAGCATAAGCTGAAAGAGATTAGAAATGTGAACAAGGTAAAAGAAGCTAGGAAAAATAGGAATGGAAAGAAAGCTGTGAATAAAAGATATAATAATATGCCTGTTCCTAATGCTCCTAGAAAGAAATGCTTTAATTGTGGAAACTCTAACCATCTTGCTTCTTTTTGCAGGAAAAATAAAGTTATAAACTATTTACCTCCTAGATCAGGAGTTAAGAGTCAGTCTGTTAGGTTTAAACCACAAAATCCTTGTTTTCATTGTGGTAGTTTATGGCATTCTATTTATACTTGTAAGGAATATCATAGTTTATACTATGATTATTATGAAATAAAACGTTCTTTAAAGAAAGTTAGTGTAATTCCTTCTAGTGTAAGTTCTGATATAAAGTCTGATAAAAAGCATGTTAGCATAAACTCTGAAACTAAATCTGCTGCACATGCTAACAAACTTAAAAAGGCCAAAGGATCCAAGCAAGTATGGGTCCTTAAAACTAACCAATAGTGGTCTTTATGATTGTAGGGCAATAGGAAAAACATCCTAGTTCTGGACAGTGGATGTTCAGGACATATGACTAGAAATAAAGCCTTGTTATCAGACTTTGTGGAGAAAGATGGCCCAGGAGTTTCTTATGGAGATGACAACATTGGAAAAACTCTGGGATATGGTAATATCATTCTGGGGAATGTCATAATTGAATCAGTAGCTCTTGTCTCAGTGTAACACCCCCAAATCCGGGGTCGGGGATCCGGGTCGTCACGGTCTTTCTTTCCACAATATCACTTAACTTAATTAATAATAAATAACCTCATGTTGTGACCCCACACTAACACACACCACAACCCGTTATAGTCTCAGAGATTAAATTGAAATAAGTACAAATCCTTGAATCCAAAATTTAAAAGTTATTACAACCCAAAATGATTACTTGATAAGTTTACAGTTATTTGCCATTATCTGCCACAAGTTATAATTATACAATATTTGGTTCCCAAAAGTAGAATGCCTGATCTACCAATAGATCTACCTCTGCAGCTATAGCAGCTACAACATCAACGGGAAGACGCGGGACGTTTCCCACGCGCTTGCGCTGGGTCTGCTTGAGTCTGGCCATCTTTCCTAACTATTGTTGTGTGATGAAGAAATGAAGCAAGAGTGAGCATTACAGCTCGCAAGATAATATATAGTGTAAATAATAATGCAAGTATCTAAATGGATATCTTACTGGAAACCTTTATCAAGTGTAAGGTAGATACTTACTGGATATAAGCTTAAAGGAAGATGAAGTTACCAATTACGTCTCTATACTTATACCATTTTATAAAGCTACTTGAACTACCACTGTTCAAAGTATTATAGGTTTCAAAAGGTCATCCCATAGATGAGACCACAAGTTAAGACTTGAATAGATTCAATATTTGATATATTATTGAATAAAATGAAGTTACGAGATACTTTATTCAGTCCCGATATATATATCCACATATATATCTTTTATACATTTCCTGGAAACCTCTGTTATGTAAAGTATGAACAGAGTTTGTAATATCCAATAAATTTTGGAAAGGAAAAGAATTTTGGCATAAACCCGATATCTTGCTGATCAGGCAAAGATACCAATAAGTAACCTTTTCTACTAGTAGATGGACGAATTCCCCACTGGTCATCACCCTGGCCGCAATAGGACCTTATGCTGGATTGCCACTCAGCCACTTACGCATTTGATGGACTCCCACTGAGCCACTTACACTTTCATGGACGCCCACTGAGCCCATGTTGCTTATGCCGACTCAATAGATGGACTTACTTCCCGAACGTTGGGTAAGTAATCAAGATTTTCTCAAAACAGCAACCTCGTTGCGAATGTAAAATACACCACTGAGCCGGATCCCTCAGGTTTTGAGTGAGTATTTAAATCCCCTTCGAAAGAAAGATCTTAAATATAAAAATGAGTTTTGGGATCCGCTCTAACTTTTAAAAATCATTTTGAAGACTCGAAAACATTTTTAAGAATGTTTGGAGTGATGTTGATTTAATAAAATAAATCAGTCCCAATATATTAGAAAATATCTGAATATTATTATTTAAATAATATTCCCATAATGAATAATCTGTATAAAAATAATTGAAGTAGAAGTTGTAAAACTTATACTTGAAATGAATATTAAATAACCAAAGATATACTAATACGAAAGTAATATCTTTATTTGAATAATCAAAAGTGAGTTTGATTATCGACACATTATTCTTTAATAAAATAAAAAATATTAATTAGTAAATAAACGGAGTCATAAGCCCTCAAATGAATATTCAAAATAATATTCATGAATAAAATAAACGGAGTCACAAGCCCTCGAATGAATATTCAAAATAATATTCATTAATAAAATAAACCGAGTCATAAGCCCTCGAATGAATATTCAAAATAATATTCATTAATAAAATAAACGGAGTCATAAGCCCTCGAATGAATATTCAAAATAATATTCATTAATAAAATAAAGTTATCGAATAAACCTTATTCGATTCATAGTTTTGAAAACTATATCTATATATATATAAATATATATAATATACTCGGGAACATCGACTCCCGGTTTTAGAAAAATGTCCACCTTTGGGTCCCCTATACTAAGGGTATATGCAACTACTGCTTATCTCTAGCATAGGTATTATGCAACTTATAAGCAATTGAATCAATAATATATATCAAGATTACGAAACAGACATGCATATATACCATATCACATGCTCCAATATATCGCAAGATTTGCTAAATAACCACCATGCATCTATCACAAGATAATGCATATACATATGTATACATCACAACAACAGTATAACGGGTAGAAAACTTGCCTGAGCGACTTGGGGTGATAAATGGCTTGGGACGAGTCTGGTAACCTATAAACAACATATAAGTTGGAATTAAACCAAAGTCGCTTATGAATCTATACTTTAACCAATTAGACCCTAACATTCGCTTTTGCGCTTAACGATTCACTTAAGTCGCTCGAGTACCCTCAGTTCCACCATTTTTAATAAATTAACCATTAAAGGTTTTAAGGCGATTCTTTCGCGAGTGCCTTACCAACTGTCTAATACACTTTACATAAATGATTCATACTCCAATTAGTCCTTTAAGGTCTTTAACCTATGTTTCAAAGTAAGGCGAGGGGTAATGGTTCGTTCGCGAAACGCCGTTAATTAAAACGGTCATTTCTCCTAAACCGTATATCGGATTCAAACGAACCACATATCAAAACGAAGCTCGTAACATGAACTATCTAATCATGGCAATGGTCAAAACCTAATAGTGAGTTCTCGGGTCCTGATGTTAAGAACAAAAACAGTCTATAGTAAATCGGACATTACGACGGCTATGTTTACGCGATTACCAATTTTTATTCTACTCCAAATCAACCACAATTCAACCATACAACCAAACTCCATCCATACCTCACTACAACAGCCCCAACACCTCAAGTTTTTCCAATTTATATTAATCTCAAACATGAACTAAAACTATTCTTAAGTTCTTTAACTAATAACCAAGATTTACAACTCCAAAAACATCACAAAACCAACTAATCTCTACATCACACAAAAATCAAGCCTCTTATGAACTATAATACTCATATTAAGCTCTTAACATTCAATAACAAAGCTAGGTTAAGAGATTATACCTTCCTTGTGAGTGGGAGTAACTAATTAGCTTGAAATCACCCTTGAAAGTCCTTACCCAAGCTTAATCTAAACAAAAACTCAAGAACAAAATTTTAAGTTCTTCAAAAACACTATTCACCTTCTTCTTCCATGAATTTTAGGAAGAGATTATGAAGGAATTTGAAGCTTAAACTTATAGGATAGCTATATCTATGCATAAGGAGTATTAGATAATTACCTCACTAATTAACAAGGCTTGGATCCTGGATTTTGGACTTTTCTTCTTGAAAAAAAGAGAAAGGCCGAGAGCTTTCTTGAAGAAATGAAGTCAACTTTGTGTTTTTGTGATTTTGTGATTTGCTTTGCTTGGTTGCTTGCTTTTGTTTTGATTTATTACTTTTAACCATGGTGAATTTTGTGTGGTTCAAAATCAACCAACAACACCCTTCTCTTTAGTCATGCTTAGGTCATCATGTTATATCATCCTCCCACACTTGTCCTCTCCTTATTAGTTTGATGACATCATCCTCACTAACCTCATTGATTAGCTTATAAATACTTGGCTAATGACCGCTGATCTGTTATACGGTTCGCTTAACTTTCGTTTCCGTTTATCGTTTGAGGGATCATACCCGGGATCTTATTACTTGGGTTTCCTTAACCTTTCTCAATAAATTATATTCCTTTTATGATCCTCTCTTATAATCCTTGAATTTAAATCCTTTTTATCCTGTTACCTTATACTCAATTCTTTCGGTATCTGGTGGATTTTCGGGAAAAAAATCAAAGTGTTTGAATTTGGATTCTGACGATCTTTACGTACACTTATATATCATATAGAGTGCTAATAAGATCCCAGAATAACAATAAAAGAACCCCTACATAGTGTGGCATGAAAGTTTTCTTATTCAACAATATCAGCAAAAACACTATTCATAAGGGTTACAAAAAAGTTTAAAATTTTGGGGTTATTACAGTCTCCCCTCCTTAAAAGGATTCCGTCCCGGAATCAAATAGAAAACAAATGGGGGTACTTTTCTAGCATTTCGCTCTCTAGTTCCTAAGTTGATTCTTCCACATTATGATTTTGCCATAGCACTCTGACTAGCTTGATTACTTTGTTCCGAAGCACCTGCTCCTTCTTATCCATAATCTTTACTGGTCTTTCCACGTAAGTCAGATCTGGTTGCATATCCACCTGCTCGTACTCCACTATGTACCTGGCATCCCGATGATACTTCCTTAGCATTGACACATGGAACACATTATGAACTTGTTGTAGGTTCGGGGGTAAGGCTAGCTCGTAAGCCAACTTTCCAATCCGTCTTAGTATCTCAAAAGGTCCAATGTATCTTGGGCTTAGTTTCCCTTTCTTTCCGAACCTCATTAACCCCTTCCAAGGGGATACTTTTAGTAGTACTAAGTCCCCTACTTCATACTCCTTGTCCTTTCGGGCTAGGTCTGCATATTTCTTCTATCTGTCGTGGGCTGCTACCAGCCGTCCTCTGATAAGATCCACTATATCTTTGGTCCTTTGGACCACTTCGGGTCCGAGCATCTTCCGCTCTCCCACTTCATCCCAGTATAAGGGAGATCGACACCTTCTTTCGTACAGGGCCTCATAAGGCGGCATTCCGATGCTAGCATGAAAGCTATTGTTATAAGAAAACTCGATCAACGGAAAGTGATCATCCCAACTTCCTTTAAAGTCTATTACGCAGACTCTCAACATATCCTCTAGTGTCTGGATGGTCTTTTCACTCTGCCCATCCGTCTGGGGATGGTAAGCGGTACTCATATTTAACTTGGTCCCCGCACATTCTTGAAAGCTCCTCCAAAATATGGAGTTGAACCTGGGGTCTCGGTCTGAGACAATGGACGCTGGGACTCCATGTCGCGTCACTATTTCCTTAAGGTAAATGTCCACCAGTCTATCGACTGTGTATCTCTCATTGATAGGAATAAAATGAGCTGACTTTGTCAGTCGGTCTATAATCACCCATATGGCATCATGGTTGGCTTTCGTCCTTGGTAAACCGACAACAAAATCCATGGCTATCTGTTCCCATTTCCATTCGGGAATCTCCAGGGGTCGTAAAAGTCCACTGGGTCTCTGGTGCTCTGCCTTTACTCTTTGGCAAGTCAAACATTTGCTTACCCATTCTGCTACGTCCCTCTTCATGTTGGGCCACCAGTAATACTCCTTCAAATCCCTATACATCTTGGTGCTTCCCGGGTGAATGGAATATCTTGAACTATGGCTTTCATCCAAAATCTCGTCTTTAAGCTCTTGAACGTTCGGAACCCAAATCCGGTAGGAGTACCTCATTATCCCTTTATCATCTCTCTCAGTATGGATCTCTTCTCCATTCATTGACTCTCTGCCTTCATTCATTACTTTCTCTTGGCATTATCTAATCTTTTCCAATAACTTTGGCTGCATCGAGATCTCAAACAGCTTTTCAGTTCCGGTTCCGGTTACCTTTACTTCTATTTCCATTCTCTCGAAATCCTTTATCAATTCTTCCGAAGTCATTATCATTCTGAGTCTTTCCTTTCTACTAAGGGTATCAGCCACCACATTTTCTTTCCCCGGATGATAGAGAATCTCACAATCATAGTCCTTGATTAGCTCTAACCATCTCCTCTGGCGCATGTTGAGCTCTTTCTGCGTAAATATGTACTTGAGGCTCTTATGGTCTGTGAAAATCTCGCACTTCTCTCCATACAAGTAGTGCCTCCAAATCTTTAAGGCAAAAACTATTGCCGCGAGCTCAAGGTCATGAGTAGGATATCTAATCTCGTATTCCTTCAGTTGTCTCGACGCATACGCAATCACCTTATCGTGCTGCATAAGCACACACCCTAATCCTTTGTGTGACGCGTCACTATATATCACAAAATCTCATTTTCCGTCTGGCAATGCCAACACCGGGGCCGTTACCAACCATTTCTTTAATTCTTGAAAATTGTTCTTGCATTTTTCCGTCCATTCAAACTTCTTTGTCTTACGAGTAAGTCATGTCAAAGGGGTTGCGATCTTCGTAAAGTCCTGTACAAATCTACGATAGTAGCCGGCCAATCCTATGAAACTCCTTACCTCTGTGGGTGTGGTTGGCCTTTCCCAATTTGAGACCGCCTCTATCTTGGAGGGGTCGACCAATACTCCTTCTTTATTGATCACATGTCCTAAAAACTGTACTTCATTCCGCCAGAATTCACACTTCGAGAATTTGACATATAACTGTTCCTCTCTGAGTATTCCTAGAGCTATCCTCAAATGCTCTGCATATTCTGCCTCAGTCCTTGAGTAGATTAAAATATCATCGATAAAAACTATCACACACTTGTCCAAGTACTTCTTAAATACTCTGTTCATTAAATCTATGAAAGCCGCTGGGGCGTTGGTTAATCCAAAGGTCATTACCAAGAACTCATAGTGTCCATACCTGGTACGCAACGCGGTCTTGGGAATATCTTCGGGTTTAATCTTTAGCTGGTGATATCCAGTTCTCAGGTCAATCTTGGAAAAATAAACAGCATCCTTTAGCTGGTCGAACAGATCGTCTATTCTAGGTAACGGGTACCTGTTCTTTATGGTTAGCTTGTTCAACTCTCGGTAGTCGATGCACAGCCTCATGCTCCCATCTTTCTTCTTAACAAATAACACTGGTGCTCCCCACGGAGACACACTAGGTCTTATCATACCCTTATCCAAAAGTTCCTGCACTTGGGTAGCTAATTCCTTCATTTCTATGGGGCTAACCGGTAAGGTGCTTTTGAAACTGGCGCCGTCCCTGGGGCCAACTCAATAGCAAATTCAATCACTCTATCGGGTGGTAATCCCGGAAGGTCTTGTGGGAATACATCTTCAAATTTGTTGACTACCGGAATATCTTGTAAATTGGGCACCTCCTTCTGTGTGTCCACCACATAGGCTAGGTAAGCCTCATTTCCTTTTCGTAGCATCCTTTTGGCCTGGGCCATAGTCAAAAATTTCTGCTTCTGCCTCTTTCCTCTAAATATGACTTCTTTCTTTCCTGGGATATTCAACTTAACTTTCTTCCCCTTACAGTCTATCTGAGCATCATTGCTAGATAGCCAGTCCATTCCCAAAATTACATCAAACTCCCCTAATTTAAAAGGACTCAGATCAACACTAAAAGATTGTTCCCATATGCCTAACTCACAGGCGGGGTGAATCTGGTTAATAGGAATAACTTCATGATTGGCTATTTCTACTCGTAAGGGTTCTATCAAGGGTTCAGCCTTAAGTTGTAATTTACGCGCAAAGTCCTTTGATATAAAAGATTTAGTTGCTCCTGAATCAAATAAAACGTTTGCACTGACTGAATTTATAGAAAGGGTACCTGCTATCACATCTGAGTCTTTCATAGCATCCTGGACCGTCATGTTGAAAGTCCTCGCAGTAGGTGGCTTATTGGAGGCAGCCCTGCTGGCTCCTGAAACTGCTGGTTTGTTCATTGGGCATTCCCTCTTCCAATGACCCGGGCGTCCACACTGATGACAAGTGGTGGTTGGAATGACAGCAGGGGTTGATGAAGGGCACTTAGTTGAATAGTGACCCTCTCGACCACACTTAAAGCAGGTTACTGGCTTTCCTTTACACTCCCCAGTATGCATCCTTCCACAAGTGTTACAGGCTGGCAATGGGGGTCGAGACTGGTTGGAATAGGACATTCTTGACTTCTGGCCGCTGACTCACATTCACACTCATTGGCCGCTTAAACCCAGTGTTTTTTCCCGGTAGGGACACTGCTCCTTGATTAAATCTAGTTTGGAAGCTCCTTCCTGCGGAACCTCCACCCATTCTCATACTTTTCCTCTTTATTCCCTTCTTCTCTCATTCCTTCTGCATCTATTCACTTCCGGCTTTTACAATTGTTGCCTTTTGCACTAGAGTGGCATAATCAGTAAGCTCAAGGATTGCCACCCTATTCTGAATCCACGATTTCAGTCCCTGCTGAAACCTCCTAGCTTTCTTTTCCTCGGTGCTCACAAACTCCGGCACAAACCTTGATAACTCAGTAAATTTCGCTTCGTACTCTGCTACAGATAAGTTACTCTGCTTTAGCTCCAAGAACTTGAGCTTCATCTGGTTTTCCATAAACCTCGGTAAATACTTTCCCAAAAACAACTGACTGAACCTCGCCCAGGTTATAATAGCATCTGTCTCCATGTTTTTCTTGGCCTCCCACCAGTAGTTGGCCTCTCCTTTCAGAAGGTAGGTAGCAAATACAGTCTTCTGTGCATCATCGGTACTCAGAATCTCAAAGGATTTCTCCATTTCCTTTAACCATGCCCTTGCCTCAACTGGGTTGGCTAATCCGTGGAACTTAGGGGGCTTAAGGGACTTGAAAGCCCTGAAGGAGTTTGCCACAGCATTGTTATTTCCTTGAAGGGGTGGGTTGGGTTGACGTTCCAAGTTATGCCTTAGTAGTTGCATGAACTGTCCCATGGGATCCATGCCTGGGTTTGGTACTGGTTGCTCAACCTCAGTTTCTCCTTCTTCAGCCTCTATCTCAAATCCCTCGACATTATATGTTTCCTCCTCCTCTTCATACAGGGAGTCATCCTGTTCAACATAATTCTCATCTTCCTCTTCACTGTGTTCTTGGTTCCTATCGTCCTGGTTATGGCTTCCCTGGTCCTCAGATCCAGGGTTCGCCCTAGTTCCAATCTTTCTTGGCGGCATGATACTGATAAAAATTTTGGGAAATTCAACGTTAGGTCACAATCATACACAAAATTGTGCCTTGCACAGTTCTATAATGGGGAGAATGTATCTCGCAATTCTATTATTTTATGACAGTTCTAATAAGAAGTGCAGTAATAATAATGATAAAAATAGTGATCTCGGTTCTAAGGAACTGAACTGAAAGGAAACAAATATATACATAATGCGAGAGATACATAGTTTGATCTGGTCAAAAGTACAACAGTGCTACAGCCATATTCCCAAAAGTGATACACAAGAGTCTATCTGTTTAGTCAGAAAAAGGGATGTTATATACAAGTCAACTATCCCGAAAAATTGGCTCTTACTATGGCCTCGACTAACTGGACAACTAGACTATCCCATTGTCGGTCCTGAATTACACATCGGAGTGGGTCAGCTCCCATACCCTTTCCATCGCATGACAGAAGATATAGTCGGCCTGCCACCTGGAGATCCTACCATGCCTGTCCCCCTGGAGCGATCGGAGTCTCGCTCGGGATGTGAGCTCTATCCCCGTCAGCTCCCTCCTCAAGGATCGGGGTATTGTAGCCCTAGTCTCATAAGCTCGGGCATGCCTACCCGCCCTCTCCACATCCAACTCCCTCCTGACCTCATCCATCCGGGCCTCAGCAACAGCCACTCGGGTCCTCAGTACATCCTGAACATAGTCGTGAGCTAACAAAGACTGCATATGGGCAGGGTCGAGAGGTGGTGAATCCGGAGCCGCTGGGGGTGCCTCCTCGGTCTGCCTAGGCTCAGGAGTATGGGTCTCTGAGCTGTCATCATAGGGGCTCCAAGATAGTGGTGGAGGGGTAGGAGCTCTGACCACCGGGAGTGAGGGTAAAGGGGTACCAGTATACTCCACTATAGCTCCGACATGCTCCTCAGCTACTGGGACCTCATCCGGGTCCTCCTCATCTGAAATAGCAATAACCTCTGTCTCTGACTCCTCTGAGGGGTCCTCCTCATCATCCTCCATCTCAGGCTCCTCCTGATCCTCAGCATCTAGCAGTGCCTCATCATGGTCACGCTCGAACATCTCAGGGTCCTCTATCTCATGTGCCTACACATTAAACGAGCTAAGTTACTATCATGATACTTATAAGGGTTCCCATAAGGGTTTTATCTATCAGTGCTACTTTAAGTAGTCCGACTATGAACTTGGCAAGAGTTCTTATTATCTTTGTGAGTTGATTATTATAACGCCGCATCATCTCTGAGGTTTATAACGCTTGGCTCTGATATCATTTCTGTAACACCCCCAGATCCGGGGTCGGGGATCCGGGTCGTCACGGTCTTTCTTTTCACAATATCACTTAACTTAATTAATAATAAATAACCTCATGCAGTGACCCCACATTAACACACACCACAACCCGTTATAGTCTCAGAGATGAAATTGAAATAAGTAGAAGTCCTTGAATCCACAATTTAAAAGTTATTACAACCCGAAATGATTACTTGATAAGTTTACAGTTATTTACCATTATCTGCCACAAGTTATAATTATACAATATTTGGTTCCCAAAAGTAGAATGCCTGATCTACCAATAGATCTACCTCTGCAGCTATAACAGCTACAACATCAACGGGAAGACGCGGGACGCTTCCCACGCGCTTGTGCTGGGTCTGCTTGAGTCTGACCATCTTTCCTAACTGTTCTTGTATGATGAAGAAATGAAGCAAGAGTGAGCATTACAGCTCGCAAGATAATATATAGTGTAAACAATAATGCAAGTATCTAAATGGATATCTTACTGGAAACCTTTATCAAGTGTAAGGTAGATACTTACTGGATATAAGCTTAAAGGAAGATGAAGTTACCAATTACTTCTCTATACTTATAGCATTTTATAAAGCTACTTGAACTACCACTGTTCAAAGTATTATAGGTTTCAAAAGGTCATCCCATAGATGAGACCACAAGTTAAGACTTGAATAGATTCAATCTTTGATATATTATTGAATAAAATGAAGTTACGAGATACTTTATTCAGTCCCGATATATATATCCACATATATATCTTTTATACATTTTCTGGAAACCTCTGTTATGTAAAGTATGAACAGAGTTTGTAACATCCAATAAATTTTGGAAAGGAAAAGAATTTTGGCATAAACCCGATATCTTGCTGATCAGGCAAAGATACCAATAAGTAACCTTTTCTACTAGTAGATGGACGAATTCCCCACTGGTCATCACCCTGGCCGCAATAGGACCTTATGCTGGACTGCCACTCAGCCACTTACACATTTGATGGACTCCCACTGAGCCACTTACACTTTCATGGACGCCCACTGAGCCCATGTTGCTTATGCCGACTCAATAGATGGACTTACTTCCCGAACGTTGGGTAAGTAATCAAGATGTTTCTCAAAACAGCAATCTCGTTGCGAATGTAAAATACACCACTGAGCCGGATCCCTCAGGTTTTGAGCGAGTATTTAAATCCCCTTCGAAAGAAAGATCTTAAATATAAAAATGAGTTTTGGGATCCGCTCTAACTTTTAAAAATCATTTTGAAGACTCGAAAACATTTTTAAGAATGTTTGGAGTGATGTTGATTTAATAAAATAAATCAGTCCCAATATATTAGAAAATATCTGAATATTATTATTTAAATAATATTCCCATAAAGAATAATCTGTATAAAAATAATTGAATTAGAAGTTGTAAAACTTATACTTGAAATGAATATTAAATAACCAAAGATATACTTATACGAAAGTAATATCTTTATTTGAATAATAAAAAGTGAGTTTGATTATCGACACATTATTCTTTAATAAAATAAAGAATATTAATTAGTAAATAAACGGAGTCATAAGCCCTCGAATGAATAATCAAAGTAATATTCATTAATAAAATAAACGGAGTCATAAGCCCTCGAATGAATATTCAAAATAATATTCATTAATAAAATAAACGGAGTCATAAGCCCTCGAATGAATATTCAAAATAATATTCATTAAAAAAATAAACGGAGTCTATACTTTAACCAATTAGACCCTAACGTTCGCTTTTGCGCTTAACGATTCACTTAAGTCGCTCGAGTACCCTCGGCTCCACCATTTTTAATAAATTAACCATTAAGGATTTTAAGGCGATTCTTTCGCGAGTGCCTTATCAACTGTCTAATACACTTTAAATAAATGATTCATACTCCAATTAGTCCTTTAAGGTCTTTAACCTATGTTTCAAAGTAAGGCGAGGGGTAATGGTTCGTTCGCGAAATGCCGTTACTTAAAACGGTCGTTTCTCCTAAACCGTATATCGGATTCTATAATAACCCCAAAATTTTCAACTTTTTGTAACCCTTGTGAATAGTGTTTTAGCTGAATGAAGAAACTTTTCATGCCACACTATGTAGGGGTTCTGTTATGGATATTCTGGGATATTATTAGTACTCTATGAAGTATATAAGTGTATGTAAAGATCGTCAGAATCCAATTCCGAACACTTTGGTTTTTCCCGGAAAATCCACAAGATACGGAGAGAATTGAGTATAAGGTAACAGGATAAAAAGGATTTAAATTAAAGGATTATAATAGAGGATCATAAAAAGGAATATAATGTATTGAGAAAGGTTAAGGGAACCTGAGTAATAAGATCCCGGGTATGATCCTTCAAACGATAAACGAGAACGAAAGTTAAGCAAACCGTATAACAGATCAGCGGTCATTAGGCAAACGATTAGGAAGTTAATCAAAGGGATTAGGGGGAATGATGTCATCCAACCAATAGAAAGAGGACAAGGAAGGGAGGATGACATCATGAGGATGATATAAGCATGACATGGGAAGGAAGGAGGTGTGGTAGCTTTGTAACCACACAATTTCAAGGGCAAGAAAGTAATTGACTAAATCAAATACAAAACAAGTCAACCAAGCCAAGTAAAAATCATTCTCATCAAAAATCAAAAGCAACCAAGGCCTTAGTTCTTCATTGCTCTCGGCTTTCTTGTTTTTTTAAAGGCAAGAATTTCAAAATCAAAGATCCAAGCTTCCTAAATTGGTAAGATAATTCCCTAATCATCTTCATGCTTAGTTAGGGCTATACCATGAGTTTAAGCCATCAATTCCTTCTCAATCTTCTCCATTTAATCAAAGAAGAAGACTATGAATAGTGTTTTCAAGTTTTTTTACTTGAAGTTTTCTTGTTTTTCTTGAAGATCCAAGCTTTCCTAAGACTTCTCAAAGCTTCTTAAGGCTTCCTAGCTCATCCCACCACTTCAAGGAAGGTATACCATCTCCAAACCCTAGATCCCTATGTATTATAAGATGATTTTAATTGGTAGGATGATATTGTAGCTTGTTGTTGTGATTTAGAGTTTGGGATTTGGAATGGTAGTGAAATGGAATGGTAAATGTTGTGGTTTTGATTAAAAGAACTTAAGTATGGTTAAACTAAGCTTAGGCATAAATATAAATGAATAAATTGAATTGGTTGGGGTTGTTATGATGTGATGAGGATGGATGTTGGTTGTATGTTGGATTTGAGGTTGGTTTGTGGTTGGTTTTGAATGGTTAAAAATTGGGAAATCGCGTAAACATAGTCGTCGTAACGTCCAATTTTCTTTGGACTGTTTTTGTGCATAGCATTAGGACCCGAGAACCCCCTGCTAGATTATGACCACTGCCATGTTTAGATAGCTCATGTTACGAGCTTCGTTTTGATATGTAGTTCGTTCGATTCCGATGCACGGTTTAGGAGAAACGACCGTTTCAAGTAACGGCGTTTCGCGAACGAAACTTTTCCCCTCGCCTTACTTTGAAACATAGGTTAAAGACCAAAAAGGGTTAATTAATGTATGAAACATTTATGGTAAGTGTGTTAGGCAGTTGGTAAGACACTCGCGAAGGAATCGCCTTAAAACTCGTAAAGGTTAAATTATTAAAAATGGTGGAGCCGAGGGTACCCGAGTGACTTAAGCGAATCAGTAAGCGCAAAACAAGCGTTAGAGTCTAAGTTAGTTAAAGAATAGATTTACAAGTGACTTTGGTTTAATTCCAACTTACTTGTTGTTTATAGGTTACCAGACTCGTCCCGAGCCATTCGTAACCCCCAGTCGCTCAGGCAAGTATTCTATCCGTTATACTGTTGTTGTGATGTATACACTTGTATATGCATTATCTTGCGATAGATGCATGTTGGTTAATTAGCATATGTTGCGATATATTGAAGCATGCTGATATGGTATATATATGCATGCCTGTTTCGTATTCTTGATTTATATATCTGTTGGTTCAAATGCTTATTCGTTGCATAATACCTATGCTAGAGATAAGCGGTATTTGCGTATACCCTTAGTATAGGGACCCAAAGGTGGAAATATTTTCTAAAACCGGGAGTCGAGGATCCCGAGTAGATTTTGTATATGTGGATATATATATATATATATACTTATATATATATATATATGGTCATAGTTTTCAAAACTATTAATCGAATAAGGGTTATTCGATTACTTTAGCTTTATTTTATTATTGAATATTATTTCGAATATTATTTGAGGACTTATGACTCCTTTTATATTATTTAATGAATATTATTTCGAATATTCATTCGAGGACTTATGACTCCTTTTATTTTATTATTTGAATATTATTTGAATATTCATTCGAGGACTTATGACTCAGTTTATATTATTTAATGAATATTATTTGAATATTCATTTGAGGATCTATGACTCCGATTATTTGCTGAGATATATTCTGTATTTTATTAAAGAATAATGTTTCGATAATCAAACTTATTTTCGATTATTCAAATGAAGATAATACTTTCATATAAGTATATCTTTGGTTATTTAATACTCGTTTCAAGTATAAATTTTAATACTTCTACTTCAATTATTTTTATAAAGATTATTCTTTATGGGAATATTATTTAATTAATAATATTCAGTCATTTTCTAAATATTCTGGGGACTGATTTGCTTCATTAAATCAGCTTTACTCCAAACACTCTATAAAGTGTTTTCGAGTCTTCAAAATGATTTTTAAAAGTTAGAGCGGATCCCAAAACTCATTTTTATATTTAAGATCTTCCTTTTTAAGGGGATTTAAATACTCGCTTAAAACCTGAGGGATCCGGCTCTGTGGTGTATTTTATATTCGCAACAAGGTTGCAGTTTTGGTAAATGAATTGATTACTTACCCAACGTTCAGGAAGTAAGTCCATCTATTGAGTCGGCATAAGCAACATGGGCTCAGTGGGCGTCCATGATAGTGTAAGTGGCTCAGTGGGAGTCCATCAAATGCATAAGTGGCTGAGTGGCAGTCCAGCATAGGTCCTAATGCAGCCAGGGTGATGACCAGTGGGGAATTCGTCCATCTACTAGTAGAAAAGGTTACTTATGGGTATCTTTGCCTGATCAGCAAGATATCTGGTTTATGCCAAAATTCTTTTCCTTTCCAAAATTCATTGGATGTTTCAAACTCTGTTCATACTTTACATAACAGAGGTTCCAGGAAATGTTTTAGAGATATATATATATGTGGATATATATATATCGGGACTAAATAAAGTATCTCATAATTTTTTCATTCAATAATATTTCAAAGATTGAATCTATTCAAGTCTTAACTTGTGGTCTCATCTATGGGATGTTTTTCTTAAAACTTATAATACTTTGAACGGTGGTAGTTCAAGTAGCTTTATAAATGATATAAGTTTGGTGAAGTATTGGTAACTTCATTCCTTGTTTTTATATTATATCTAGTAAGTAATTATCTTACACACGATAAAGATTCTAGTGAGTATCCATTTAGATACTTATATTATTGTTATCACTATGTATTATCTTGCGAGCTGTAAGGCTCACTCTTGCTTTATTTCTTCATCACACAACAACAGTTAGGAGAGATGGCCAGACTCCAGCAGACCCAGCGCAAGCGCGTGGGAAGCGCCCCGCGTCTTCCCGATGATGTTGTAGCTACTATAGCTGCAGAGGTAGATCCATTATAGTTCAGACCATCTACTTTTGAGAATCAAATTATGTATAATTATAACTTGTGGCAGATAATGGCAATTAACTGTAAATTATCAAGTAATCATTTTGGGTTGTAATAATTTTAAATTGTGGATTCAAAGACTTGTACTTATTTCAATTTCATCTTTGAGACTATAACGGGTTGTGGTGTGTGTTAGTATGGGGTCACATCATGAGGTTATTTATTATTAATTAAGTGAAGTGATATTGTGGAAATAAAGACCGTGACAACCCGGATCCCCGACCCCGGATCTGGGGGTGTTACAGAAATGGTATCAGAGCTAAGCGTTATAAACCTCAGAGATAATGCGACGATATAATAATAAACTCACAAAGATAATAAGAACTTTTGCCAAGTTCATGGTCGGACTACTTAAAGTAGTGCTGACAGTTAAAACCCTTACGGGAACCCTTATAAGTATCATGATAGTAACTTAGCTCGTTTAATGTGTAGGCGCCTGAGATAGAGGACCCAGAGATGTTTGAGCGTGAGCATGATGAGGCATTGCTAGATGTTGAGGATCAGGAGGAGCCTGAGATGGAGGAGGATGAGGAGGACCCCTCAGAGGAGCCTGAGATGGAGGTCATTGCTGTTTCAGATGAGGAGGACCCCTCAGAGGAGTCAGAGACAGAGGTTATTGCTATTCCAGATGAGGAGGACCCGGATGAGGTCCCAGTAGCTGAGGAGTGTGTTGGATCTATGGTAGTGTATGCTGGTATCCCTTTACCCACACTTCCGGTGGTCAGAGCCCCTACCCCTCCACCACTATCTTGGATTCCTGATGATGACAGCTCAGAGACCCATACTTCCGAGCCTAGGCAGACCGAGGAGGCACCCTCAGCGGCTCCGGATTCACCACCTCTTGACCCTGCCCACAGGCAGTCTTCGTTAGCTCATGGATATGTTCAGGATGTATTGAGGACCCGAGTGGCTGTTGCCGAGGGCCGACTAGATGAGGCCAGGAGGGAGTTGGATGCAGAGAGGGCGGGTAGGCGTACCCGAGCTTATGAGACCAGGGCTTCTATACCCCGATCCTTGAGGAGGGAGCTTACGGGGATAGAGCTCACGTCCCGAGCGAGGCTCAGATCGCTCCAGGGGGACAGGCATGGTAGGATCTCCAGGCGGCAGGCCGACTATATCTTCCGTCGTGCGATGGAAAGGGTTTGGGAGCTGACCCGCTCTGGTGTGTGATTCCGGATTGATGATGGAATAGTCTAGTTGTCTAGTTAGCCGAGGCCTTAGTAAGAGCCAATTTTCCGGGATAGTTGACTTGTATATAGCATCCCTTTTTCTGACTAGACAGATAGACTCTTGTGTATCACTTTTGGGATAGATGACTGTAGCACTGTTGTACTTTTGACCAGATCAAACTATGTATTCTCGCATTATGTATATATTTGTTTCCTTTCAGTTCAGTTCCATAGTGACGGGATCACTGTTTTATCATTAATATTACTGCCCTTCGTATTAGAACCTTCTTAAAATAATAGAATTGCGATATACGTTCTCCCCATTATAAGAGCTGTGCAAGGCACAATGTTGTGTATGATTGTGACATAACGTTGAATTTTCCCAATAATTGTTTTTATTATTATCAGAATCATGCCGCCAAGAAAGATTGGAACTAGGGCGAACCCTGGATCTGAGGACCAGGGAAGCCATAATCAGGACAATAGAAACCAAGAACACAGTGAAGAGGAAGATGAGGATTATGTGGAACAGGATGACTCCCTGTATGAAAAGGAAGAGGAACACTATGATGTTGAGGGATTTGAGATAGAGGCTGAAGAAGGAGAAGCCGAGGTTGAGCAACCAGTACCAAACCCAGGCATGGATCCCATGAGCCAGTTCATGCAACTCCTAAGGCAGAATTTGGAACGTCAACCCAACCCACCCCCTCAAGGAAGTAACAATGATGTGGCAAACTCTTTCAGGGCTTTTAAGTCCCTTAAGCCCCCTGAGTTCCACGGATCAGCCGACCCAGTTGAGGCAAGGGCATGGTTAAAGGAAATGGAGAAATCTTTTGAGATTTTGAGTACCGAGGAGGCACAGAAGACTGTATTTGCTACCTACCTTCTGAAAGGAGAAGC